>NW_026852800.1:0-137644 GCF_026571515.1 Ruditapes philippinarum
ATTTCATATCTTTCGTTCTTTCCCAATTTTCAAATACTGAAACTGAAATAAAGGTGAAAATTAAGATATGTTTATCGGAGTGCCACCATCAAAGTCACCAGTTCATTACAAAATACACATTATGCTTTAGAATTAATTAAGATATTTTATAGCATAATTATAATAAGAGATATTTTTATCTCCCTTATTTGTAATACATTCATAATTATCTCCCTTCCTTCGACACAATCACTAATGTAGTGCCGATATTTTTTTACCTTTCCGTGAATTAAGTTATTGAATGTATATTTTTTGTATTGAGATTGTAATTGGCACAATATGTTGATTAACTCTCAGCCTTCTAGTGCCAACATAATATACCATGCACCCGTGCGACCAGTGCAGACCAAAATAGGAAAGAGTTTCTAGAAAAGCTTAGCTTCCTACTCAATCCGTACTATTTATTATTTGTCAATTATCATGTAAATGTAATACTTATAAATAAAATATTGTTTAAACTAAAATCAGTCGGCATATCCTTGACATCTGCTAATGATCCGCACTATTCGATATTAAGTCAGTACAAATATTTTTGAATTTTCCCTTAAATGAGTAATGGTTTTGTCCAGATTTGACGATGGGCAAGTCCATTTAAAATATGTTGCAGAGTTAAAGGTGTAATCAGCGACTCACAAACCCTTATCTGTAAAATGTATTGTTCTATGTTAAGCTAAAAATTTATATTTCTTCAAAATATCTTACCTCGACCCTCATTTCATATACTGAACGTCAGGGGAAGTAACTGAGAACACAACATCGAGTAGCAGACACACCGGAAGTTGCAAATTTCCACTTTAAAATTTATTGTCGTCTGCTACCTGTGGATACACTATTGGTAAAATGGTCAAACAAAAAAATGTTACATTTTTTAGCATTTTAAAAATAATTGTAACTAAGATTATAAGTTATTTGTTTAAATTACTGAAATGTTTTAATAACCCATAACTCAGCATTATTATGCTCATTTGATAAGAATATATTGTAAACTTAAATTATTATTTTAAACATGACATACATGTAATAATACTGTGCTGACATTCGTAATGTGTAAATTACTTTCCTTGTTCACTGCACTATATTTTTCTTTTAGATACATTTTCAAAATTTACATGAAGAATGAGCATGAATCTGGAGGTATGCTGCTTTAACCTGCGGAAATTATTAAATGGATTTTTCCACATTTTATTAAAGGAACAGTCCATTATAAATAATTATAACTAATTATCACATGAAAATGAAAATTGAAAGTTAGCAAACAGTAAAGAGGCTGGTCAAACTGCACAAAAGTGCAGGTTGGCCTGGCTCTATTCTGGAGGCAAATACTAATGACTTTCGCTTTCAGCAGGCTAAGATACAAATCTATACATATATTCATAAAACCTACTATTACCTCATCTTAATCAGTAGGTTCCAGTTCTGTGATAAGGATGTAACATGCCAAGATCAGTTTGCCGGTGCTCATTTCACATCTTTCGTTCGTTCCTAATTTCAAATCCTGAAACTGAAATATAGGTTAAAAAAATTATCTATTTATAGATTGAAAATTAAGATGTTATCGGAGTGTCACAATCAAAGTCACAAGATCATTACAAAATACACATTCATTAGAAATAATCATGATATTTTATAGTAAAATTATAATAAGAGATATTTTTATCTCCTTTATTTGTAATACATTCATAATTTATCTCCCTCCTTCGACACAATCACTAATGTAGTGCCGATATTTTTTATCTATTCGTGAATTAAGTTATTGAATGTATATTTTTTGTATTTAGATTGTAACTGGTACAATATGTTGATTAACTCTCAGCCTTCTAGTGCCAACATAATATACATGTACCCGTGCGACCAGTGCAGACCAAAATCAGTCGGCATATCCTTGACATCTGCTAATGATTCGCACTATTCGATATTAAGTCAGTACATATTTTAAATTTTCCCTTAAAATGAGTAATGGTTTTGTCCAGATTTGACGATGGGCAAGTCCATTTAAATTTATGTTGCAGAGTTAAAGGTGTAATCAGCGACTCACAAACCCTTATCTGCAGTATCTGTAAAATGTATTGTTCTATGTTTAGCTAAAATTTATATTTCTTCAAAATATCTTACCTCGACACTCATTTCTTATACTGAACGTCAGGTCACAACATCGAGTAGCAGACACACCGGAAGTTGCAAATTTCCACTTTCAAATTTATCGTCGTCTGCTACCTGTGGATACACTATTGGTAACATGGTCGACATTTTTTAGCATTTTAAAAATAATTGTAACTAAGATTATAAGTTATTTGTTTAAATTACTGAAATGTTCTTAATGACCCATAACTCAGCATTATTATGCTCATTTGATAAGAATATATTGTAAACTAAAATTATTTTTTTTAAAATGACTGCTTTAAATCAAATTAACTAAGTGGCATACATGTAATAATACTGTGCTGACATTTGTAATGTGTAAATTACTTTCCTTGTTCACTACACTATATTTTTTCTTTTAGATACATTTTCAAAATTTACATGAAGAATGAGCATGAAGCTGGAGGTATACTGCTTTAACCTGCGGAAATTATTAAATGGAGTTTTCCACATTTTATTAAAGGAACAGACCATTATAAATAATTATAACTAATTATCACATGAAAATGAAAATTGAAAGTAAGCAAACAGCAAAAAGACTGGTCAAACTGCACAAAAGTGCAGGTTGGCCTGGTTCTATTCTGGAGGCAAAGATTAATGACTTTCGCTTTCAGCAGGCTAAGAAACAAATCTATACATATATTCATAAAACCTACTATTACCTCATCTTAATCAGTAGGTTCCAGTTCTGTGATAAGGATGTAACATGCCAAGATCAGTTTGCCAGTGCTCATTTCATATCTTTCGTTCTTTTCTAATTTCAAATCCTGAAACTGAAATATAGGTTAAAAAAATTATCTATTTATAGATTGAAAATTAAGATGTTATCGGAGTGTCACAATCAAAGTCACCAGTTCATTACAAAATACACATTATGCTTTAGAAATAATTAAGATATTTTATAGTATAATTATAATAAGAGATATTTTTATCTCCTTTATTTGTAATACATTCATAATTATCTCCCTCCTTCGACACAATCACTAATGTAGTGCCGATATTTTTTATCTATTCGTGAATTAAGTTATTGAATGTATATTTTTGTATTTAGATTGTAACTGGTACAATATGTTGATTAACTCTCAGCCTTCTAGTGCCAACATAATATACATGTACCCGTGCGACCAGTGCAGACCAAAATCAGTCGGCATATCCTTGACATCTGCTAATGATCCGGACTATCCAATATTAAGTCAGTACATATTTTGAAATTTTTTCCTTAAAATGAGTAATGGTTTTGTCCAGATTTGAAGATGGCCAAGTCAATTTAAAATGTTTTGCAGAAATAAAGGTGTTATCAGGGACTCACAAACCCTTATCTGTAAAATGTATTGTTCTATGTTTAGCTAAAATTTATATTTCTTCAAAATATCTTACCTCGACCCTCATTTCATTATACTGAACGTCAGGGGAAATAACTGAAATCACAACATCGAGTAGCAGACACACCTGAAGTCGCAAATTTCCACTTTAAAATTCATTGTCGTCTGCTTCCTGTGGATACACTATTAGTAACATGGTCGAACAAATGTACACTTTTTAGCATTTTAAAAATAATTGTAACTAAGATTATAAGTTATTTGTTTAAATTACTAAAATGTTCTTAATGACCCATAACTCAGCATTATTATGCTTATTTGATAAGAATATATTGTAAACTTAAATTATTATTTTAAACATGACTGCTTTAAATCAAGTTAACTAAGTGGCATACATGTAATTATATAAATCAAATTAGACAATATTGATATGTCAACATAATTATTACATTGACACGAAAATTTATTTTTCAAAAAGTAAATAAGACATACATTACAAAGTTATGATTTCCTTTTTCAAAACCCTAACCTGCTGAAAGCGAGTCCGGTATAGAGCTAGGCCAGCCTGTAATTTCGGGCAGTCTGATATGGTGCATGATTGCATCTGCGCGACTACTGTCGTCTGCTAGGATTGTTCCCGCAATTTCCTGCTTTACGTCTGCTCAATGATCAATAAACATTTTTTTTTACCATCAATCGAACAATAGTCTGAAATATATAGTGGTAATATTTATAAATATACAATTTTATCTAGTTTTGTCTTTCAAAAGTAATCCAGTGATGTGTTCTTACGCCATCTGAAAACCAATGAAAAAACAAAGCACAATTAAATTATACTAGTCTAAAATGTCGCATTCTGCATCTAAAATAATCAGTATATATAATTGTTAAAAATGTCGCATTCAACACCCAAATATCATTATTAGAAATGTCACGTTCTAAATCTAAAAGAATCAATGTTATCTTTAATATATTGTCGCATTCTCCACCTATATATTAATATAATTATCAAAAATATCATAACTCATATTAAACATCAATATAATTATACAAAATTGGGTATTGTACAGCTAAATATTTAATATAACTATAAATGTCTCCCATTTCTAATGAAATTGATATAACTATTTAAAATGATGAATAATAATAATTCGACTAGTATAACAAAATCCAAAATTTTCAAATCGATCACAATGTATCAGCAAAGAATCAACTGTCTTATCGACCACCAATTCCCAAACTATTCAGAAATAAAGCCTGAATTTTCGACAAAGAAAAACTACCATAACACACAAATGACATTAACAACTCCAACAAAGACAAAGAAAAACTACAATAACACACAAATGACATTAACAACTCCAACAAAGACAAAGAAAAACTACCATAACACACAAACAACTCCCACAAAGAGGCAAACTAAAACACCGAACCCAAATCGAAAAAAAACCCTAATCACACACCAACTCCAAAAATTTGAGAAAGAAACCAAAATCGATATAAACAATGCACTCAAAATATCGTCAATATACATAAACATAAAACATAGTTTTCAATTTTGACAAAAAAATCTTCGTTTTTAAACTAAAATTTTGTAATTCTACGCAATTTCAGTTACTGACATAATACCATTTACATGTATATATGTATATCAAATTTCTTATAATGTCAAATTTTCCAAATGTAAGTTGAATTAAATAAGTATGCTGTTTTTACGTCGCATAATGTGTGCTGTCCTTGTTCCACAAGCATGGCCCGATATAGTATGATTACTGTCAAGTTCATTGGTTCCTTTTGAAATTTCATCTTCTGAAACTGATAAAACTTACGAAGAAAAGTTAAAACTCATTTGCCTAAAAATAACTAGTTTCTAAAAAAAGCTAGTTTCTATAAATAACTAGATTTACCTGATTACTGCTCACTACCTTGAACAACGTCATTTCATCATCATTGTTACACCAATGGACGTCCTCATCAACATTACCATAACCAACAACATTGTCATCAACATGGCCGTCATTTTTACATATCACACGTCAATCATCCGTGTCAATACTTTGTTAGACCTCATATGCCAACTATCAATTATTCATATCTGAATTTTTTTTATATCATAAGCCAATTACCTATGACAATGTTTTGTTAAAAAATCATGTTAGCTATTGTATTATCTGGTTTTTCAACATGTGACTTTTGAGTATAGAAGGAAATAATCATAATTATCATCCTTTAAAACAGAAAAGAATCAAGAATTGTAGGCCCACATTAAGTGAATCATCATATGTACATGTACTAATTATTTACAGTAATATATATTATAGTGCCACAGTTAAAACCAGTAATCTGCCCTATGTTACCACTTTAGTATAGAGACAGGACATCACGCGCATCAAACTGCTTTTGAATAAACTTCGAATGGAATGTTCCAATGCAATGCTGGAAAAAAAAACATTACACACTTTCAGTAAAGTTGCATTTCGTGAAACAGCATTTTAAATCAACTTAAAACAGTTTTGCCATCAAAGTATCTATAAAACAAATAATTTTTGCCTTGCACTACAACAATTGATAGAAATTTAACTTTAATCCTACAACACTTGAAATCCCCCACCCCATCACACTAAGTATCAGGTGGTCTTGATTAGATGGCTACAATGGTAAGTAAATATTAATAATGATCATAATGGTCAAAAATGCCGTTAACTATGATCGAAACGTCACATGAAAATTAAAAGTTTAACATGTATTAATTCCTTATGATTAATGCTAATTTATAGTTAAAGTCATTATTCATGGAAAATTTAACCTTGTGTTAAACAAATTGCACCTACGAAAAATATTTGATATTTTACAAATTTTATGTGATACAATAACATTTTTTCCTTAAAAAAAACAGCAACGCTTTCCCGGTTTTCCTGTGTAATAATATTACGTTTCGGCTATATAGTTTTAATAAAATATAAAATAACTTACATTTTTTATTGATACTTAGTTCTTCGACGTCCTAAAAAAAAAGAAACAATTCCAAACCTCCCATACTTTCGTTTCCGTCACATCCCTCTCACAAACTTCACGCAAATGTACACTTACATTTTTTATTGATACTTAGTTCTTCGACGTCCTAAAATAAAAGAAACAATTCCAAACCTCCCAATAATTTAGTTTCCGTCACATCCCTCTCACAAACTTCACGCAAATGTAGCTAACAGTAAAGTGCATGGAAAATCACTCGACCATGAATCTTGAGCGCTCGGGGACAATCTTGTTTGTTGAACCACTGATTGATTCTCACCAAAAAAACTTTACTAAACAAATCCGTTAAAGACCCTAGCAAAACATTTTCTGATCTCTTTTCAGTAACACGATTTAATTTGCTATGTATTTATACAAAACTATTGTTCCCCGCCTGGATTATTCGGAAGGACCAAAAGGTTAACGTGATTGGCACACCATCACGTGACATGCGCGAAACAGTTTTTGTTCGTCATTCGAGCATTAACACGCAAGAACAATTGAAAGTGGTATCAAAATGAAATATTGAAAGAAGCTGGGACCTTAAAGTTAAAAACGGTTTATAATAAATAAGTTTGTTAAGGTATTTAATTAAAGGAGCTCCACTAAGGTCCTAAAACTTAAATCTGACGATCCAAACAAATAATAAACGTGCAGTAACAGCGCGTGGTCACGAGACTCTATCCGTTAAGGTAACTTTCCTCACTGTGTATGTATACCTGCGTGCGTAGTTTTAATGCAAGAATATATGTAAATGCCTGTCTTTTCTCTGTCAGTGTACACTTGCATGATACGGTTTTTATGCAAGAATAGTAAATCAATGTCATAGCTATCTGTGTCAATGGAAATGGGAATGGAATAACAGAAAACAAATAAAAGTTTTATTTAGGCGATTAATAAATGCCAAAGCCAGTGAAGTGACATATAAAAAACATTCTTCATTTGCATACTTCAACAACATTAGAAACAAAATGACAAATTATCACAATATATCGTATTTATTTCCACATATCCTGTCATTTATTTTGCAAAAAAGAGGGCGAGAGAACGAAAAATCAAATACTATCTAACTTTGATTATTTATTCCAAATGGCACGCCGGTTATTTTAATAACAGCTTGCACGCGTATAAAATATACTTGTCTTACACATAAAATAAAGTGAATATTCAGAATATCTTATATCTTTTATTTATTAGTTCCTGTGTTGATGTTGATTATACTGCTGCTTTTTTCTGCTATTTCTGCTGCTGCTGCTGTTTTTTGTTGTTGTTTTTTTTGTTTGGTGTTGTTGTTGTCGTCGTAGGTGGTGGGGTGTTGCAAGTTTTCATTTATGCTCAGTTTATGATATTCATGGTGCGAATAATGGGCAGTGAACAAAATCATGGTGTGAGAATTTTCTGGGAAACGTTTATGTCGAGCGAGAAGTGTTGAATGCGTGGGCGATGGAGTATTGATTCGTGTACTTTATGCTCATGGCAGAATCAATAATAATTTGAGAGGTTACTTACGGTCAGTTTATGGTGCTAAAAGCTCTCAGAAATACACCAGAAACGATTTTTTTCTTCCTAAAAACAGACAAAACATGAGTTTTATAAATGTATAAATGGTTTAATACTAGTCATGATTATAGAGCATGTTAGAGATAGATGTTTCTATCTGAGAAACATAAAATACTTTGTCATAAAAGAAACAAAATGTAAATAAAGCACTGTTTTGACTTCCATACAAAATACTTAATCACTATAACACTTGTACTTATTGCTAAAATCAACATAAGCAAAAGATGGTTCAGGTAATTTGCTTAAAAGTCGCTTTTTAGAAACTAACTAGACATCAACTCTGGCCATTTTATGATTAAATATTAAGCCATTTTTCTTTATGTTTATGTCACAAAATGAAGCTTAACGCGCCTTTAAAACAATAGATTCTAAGAAATACCATCTCAAATTGTAAAAGCAGACACTATAAATTTCAATTTCCGATTTAAAAGGTTAATTCTGGGAAATTGGTGTGGATTTTTGCATGTTTTAATTTCAAGGAATTGTCTCTAAGAAAATGTATTTAATAAATGTGTCTAACAGAAAGGCTATATAGGAAATTGCAAATATTCTCTTTTCAATTATTGTCTCAAGGTTTGTATTCATCTTTACAATGTGTATATTCAGCATTTCATTCTAATTTCTTCAGTTGATTAATTGAAAAATTTCATACACATTTTGAAACATGCAATACGATGACTTTATATAGTTAAAATTACGATATAACATTGTATTGCCCATACAATATTATTTTCATTTTCTGTAGAACTATAATAAATATTTCCAGTGGTGCGAATGTTTTTTTTTTATTGATTTTTATTTAATTTTATTTATTATTATTATTATTATTATTATTATTATTATTATTATTATTATAATTATTATTATTATTATTACTATTACTATTATTATTATTATTATTATTATTATTATTATTATTATTATTATTATTATTTTTAACAAAGTTATAATCCTCAATGCATTATTGACGTTTTTATGGAGAAACTATTACATGTACATGCAATAAAATACGGTTGATATTTTATGCAACAGTCAATTGAAGCCCAGGTCGGAATCGCGAGGAGTTTAACTTCTGGATAATCAAACTTTATATAAATGTTCAACCCTATTGTTTGGTTTGCAATGGTGTATATATAACTGACCATTCAGAGAATGTATTTTTGTAAACACTTGTTAAATTTTATCAGTCTGGCAATAATTCCATTGAAAAAGCTTAAAGTTCCTGATTCACCATTTTAAATTGCGACAAAGAAGAGCCATATCTTTTGTAGTATGTCGAAAGTTTTCTGTCCAAAACTGCCTCCTTTTGTATGACTTATTCATTCCGGTAAGTTCAGTTAAAGCCTTGCATTTATCATATAACATTGATTTTGAAGTTTTCGACTGTAACTGTGTAAATATTAAATACACGTTTTTCAATGTTATATCAGAGTATTTATACCTAGTTTGGTGCGCATAACATATCTTGCTAATACAGGCCATGTGGGAAATCATACCTCGTAGTTTAAAGTCAGATGTTAGATTGTTTCATGATAAATATATTATATATCTAATATAGCTAATATTATGTACATGTAGTTAATCTCTGCTAAACCTGAACAATAATGTTTCATGAAAGTATGTTGCCAGTTTTAATCATGGACAGAATATTTTAAGATATATTTGAAACAAGATATGAAATTTATTTATACTTTATACTTTTTTAATTATACTTTATAATTAGTGATGAAAAAATCTAAATGACGTTCAAATGCTTGCTAAAGTGTTAACTTTCATGTCAAACATTTTTGTAAAAAGAACATAAAGCCATCTTCATGACATGATCTCCATAAACTACAACAAAACAAACAAAGAACAATATATTCAAAAAACCTTATTTTCGGGGGGTTTTGTTGGGGGTTCAATTACGTGAATAATAATGAAATAGATAAAAACTTACAACTGATTATGACGAAGATTATATATCATATTTGTAATCGTATCACAACACATACAAGTGTTAATTTTAAAGCTAAAATGAATTAAAGAGAATCATTCAATAGAATGACAAAAAAGCAGTGACTTTTTTACTGCACATGTTTGAGGTGGCTTACAAATGATAATTCTAATAATACAAAGGTAAAAGAATGCATACTTTAATTTGAATATAAAGAGAACTAATAAGATGACCTGCATAATGTTTATTGGAACTGGGACTAAAAATGTAACGTGTATATCTTTCTGTCCCAGATTGGAACAAAAGCTAGCGCATCGCAAAACCTGCATGCAATAAGAGGAAGCCAATAAGCTACCAGTTTTCTTCAATTGGGTTGAAGCTCGAACATCATGGTATTTTATTTATAACAAACTAATTTTAATGTTATTTCCTTTACGTAACAAGCACCTTACATGCTCTAAAACCATTATTTTAGAGTTATAAAAATATTTTGACCTTTCTAAAAAAAGGAAATATTTGTTCGTATCTTATACATAATGGGCCTTACAGCATCAAACAACCTACAGCAGTAGTAATGAGTTCCTTTTCATATGCAAAAATGTTTCTGGTCTACAACTATTTGAGCCGCGTCACGACAAAACCAACATAGTGGGTTTGCGACCAGCATGGATCCAGACCAGCCTGCGCATCCGCGCAGTCTGTTCAGGATCCATGCTGTTCGCTTACAAACCCTATTACAAGTAGAGAACTGATAGCGAACAGTATGGATCCTGATCATGCTGCGCGAATGCGCAGGCTGGTCTGGATCCATGCTGGTCGCAAACCCATTATGTTGGTTTTGTCGTGACTCGGCTTATTTAAGGCACATAACGCTGTCTACAGGTTTTTTACTGTACATGTTTGAGGTGGCTAACAAATGATAATTCTAACAATAAATTTTCAAAACATTTCTTTCTCATATAGGACCAGACGCCGCAGCATTAAAATCAACAGTTATTTTGAAAGATAAAATCACATGAAATTGTGTTGATTTCGCGTGTTAAGTTCTCATTCAACTGTCCAGAAGAAAACCATTCATTTTATGTCTGAAAAGGCAAAGGGAAATTTGTCATATTTAAAATACTTTGAATTGGCTGATGCAGCATTTTCTATCATAGAGGAATATAAAGATTATATAAGAAGATGAACGAGATATAGGCATTCATTAGGCTAATGAAATACGTACCCATGAATAAAGACACCGTGATGTATGCCTGAAGAAGGAAACAATATTTTAAATGTTTTGTGTTATAAGGATGTAAAATTTCTGTTTTTAAAACCATTTTTACAGTCATCTTCCTAAATAAATATTTACAGCTATAACTTTTTTCTAACATTTGAACTTCTTAATAATTTGATCTTTTGATTCAATTTACAAAAACAATCTTTTTACTATGTCAAAAGGCATTTTGATCTAATCTGCCATTCTTCCACATTAAATGTATAAAGACTAAATTATAAAGTTGTAATCATTCTATTTCAAATTTTCCATTCAATACAACTTTGTAAGGAATGCCATACAGTTATAAGGAAATGTACTGTATAGAGATGATTTATTTCATCTGTCTTACATCTTATAACAGGCCCTGTAACACCGCACTTTGGGGTCAAACGCACTTTGGGGTTCGACCCCAAAGTGCGTTAAACTTCGCACCGCACTTTGGGGTCCAACGCACTTTGGGGTCAAAATCGAGAAATTGACCCCAAAGTGCGTTAATATGCTACATATCAACGCACTTTGGGTTTTTCAAGAGATCTAAACTTGTCATCTGAGTTCTGCTTAAATACTGAGTACTGGCTTATTTTCTATATGCGACATTGGAATATTTGAGATGGAGTTCAAGATGGTGGTCAATACTTTATGATGCTTAAGTGATAAAAGTTTCATTAATTTTACCACTTGAAATATCTAAAAATTGTGGTCATATAACAAAATTACGGTGGCATAAAAGTGACATTTGCATTTTTTGTTTTTTATTTTTGTATACATATTTTATTTTAATTTTTTTTCAGTTTTGCATACATGTTTTTTTAGTTTTGCATTCATATTTTATTTTTGTTTTTCGTATATATTTTATTTTTGTTTTTCATACATATTTTAGCCAATGAAAACCGCCTTCAAATCTCATAACAGCCCATAGTTGAGTATAAAACTAGCACAGTGGTTTGGTCACATTTCGGCCCATTTTTTGGAATCGGCCCAGTCGTTTTCGGCCGGGCAAGTCTGGTTTCGGCCGACCCTTTTCGGCCCATTTTTTATATTACGAGGAGCATTCAATATTTAGTGACGGGCCTCATTTTTCTCTAAGTATATTTCGTGAATCACGTGAAAAGTTACATTATGATACGTTTCAACTCCTTATCTTTCCAACGGTGTATCATACATGTATCCCAATTCACACACGTTTTAAGAAATTTAGTGTTGAAAGTTGAATATTCGATCAACTGCGTATGAAAATGGCTGGAAAAGATTCAGTAAATAATGTTGAAATTCGAGCTTACATCAAAGCGCGTATGACATTTGGGTTAAGTGGTGCAGCCATTCATAAAGAACTTTGCCGTATTTATTGACCATCTGTGGTTAGTGAAAGGACAGTTCAAAGATGGATTGTTAAGTTTAAAAGTGGAACGGAGTCACTAAACGATGCTAGTGGTAGGGGAAGAAAACACACAGTGGTCACCAAAACAACATTAAAAAGGTGCAAGAACTCATAAACAAAGAAGCTCGATATACAGTTTCTGAAAAAGCTAAGTATACTGGCATTTCAACGGGAAGTACATTTACGATTCTAAAGAAGCACCTCAAAGTTAGGAAGATTGCAGCCAAATGGATACCACATTTATTGACTGAAAAGCAAAAGGAAGAGCGAGTAAATTGTGCCAAGAAATTATTGAAGATGTTTCCCAAATATAACGATCGTAAATTTTCTAAAATTATAACTGGAGACGAAAGCTGGTTCCACTTTTTTGAGCCCACACGGAAGGTAAATAAAAAGATATGGGCCACCAAACATACCCGTAGGCCCTGTATAGCTAAAAGAATGACAAGCACAAAGAAGGTTATGTATGCCATGTTCTTTGGTATACAAGGTGTAGTGACACAAGTTCCTATTCCAAAAGGTCGTACCGTTACTGCAAAGTTTTACAAACGAATAGTGTTCAACAAAAGTGACAAATATTATCGCAAACGTCGTCCAAATACTGGTATGAGAGGTCTGTATCGACTCCATGACAACGCTACTCCACACAAGGCAGACATTTTTAAGAAATTATTGGAGAACAAACGTGTAACTGTGTTTAATCACCCACCATACTCGCCAGATTTGGCACCCTGCAATTTCTTCCTGTTTCCAAGATTAAAGAAACACATTCAGGGTCGCCGTTACAGCACCAGAAATGGACTTGGTTCAGCATTACATCAGTTGTGTAGGGGTATACCTCAAGAATACTATAAAAAAGCATTTCAAAACTGGATCAAATGTTTGAAACTCTGTATATTGTTCAAATGAGATTACTTTGAAGGTTTAAAAAAATAAAAATGGTAGTTCCTGTAAAAGTTTTAATTTTACGATAGCCCCGACACTAATTATTGAATACTCCTCGTATATGTATTTTATATAATTATTGTTTTTTATTATTATATACTATTATATTAGAGTCCATTTGGAAAGGGCTGTTGATTGGTGATCAGTTATTATTCCACGAATATGCACCACTCAACCCCACCCCCTGAGAATTCTTTAGCACATCCAGATAATGTGCAGAACTTATATGCCAGGTGTGTCGGCTCAAGGTCGGTGTCACACCTACAGGTCAAAGGATAAAGACTTGGGTTTCATTCATGCTCCTTATCTCCGAAACCCCATGAAGGATTTTAAGGCACCTTGTGAGAAATGTTAACTACATCGAGACCATATGCACAACCTTTCTTTGGGTTACCGCGGACTATATATATATGTGATATATACATATACTAAAAAGAGTTGTTATTTTTTGATACCTCCAAAAATGAAAATGTTGGTATTTGCAAATGGCATTTGCAAATGGGGTACTGTAATTTACAGATGGCGAAGTGTTTAAAAATGGTGTTTTACAAATTGTGTAATTATCCCAACATCTACTTTGCAAATGGCGTCATGTAAAAATATGTACTAAAGAACAAATTTAAAATAAAATATGTACAAAAAACTAAAATAAAATATGTATGCAAACTAAGAAAGAATATGTATGCAAAACTAAAAAAGTATCTATTCAAAACTAACAAAAAAATATGTACGACAAACAAACAAAAAATATGTACGAAAAAAAAAATGTATAAAAAAAATACAAATGTCACTTTTATGCCACCGTTCAAAATACTATAGTACAGAAATTGTGTATTCCTAGAATTAAAAGAAGCTGCGAAAAATATCCCGTTCTGTCGGTCATTTACTTGATAACTTTTGGTGCCATACTGAGCCCCATTTTAAATATGTTAGGAATGAAATAAAATGCAGTTGTTTTTTTTCCAAAGAACTATAAATATACTCTATTGCAATGTTCTGGTGAAACATCAAGTTTTTCGATCGGACTATAAATAGTGATTTTTACAAATACATTATTAAGCTTATCAACAAACTTAAGGGTTTTTGTAAGCTCCGTAACAACCGTTCGCCAGAGGCTTTTTTATGTGAAATCTTACATACTTCTTAAGAAAGAGCAAACATGAATTTTATAATGTTAAAATAATGATATCAGAGAAATGTAAGATGCTTGTTACCTGAATAAAATTCAGGAAACAAGTGATCCCTCGGAAGCATTAATCACAACAAAATTACAAGAGAATTGCAGACTCGGTTTGATTGAGTCTGTACATGAGGGATAATGAATACGTGCCCTAGCACCGGCTTGAGCAGTACTCAATTCTCAACACTTAATAGTGCTGGCATCAATGATCAATGATAAAGTAGCGATAAATGTGAAATTATTTGTCATAAAAGAAGTCAAAACACTGTAGTATTTGACTTCCATATAAAATACTAATTCACTATAACTGTACTCATCATTGCCAAAAAGCAACATATGAAAAAGATGGTTCAGGTAATAATATTGGCCAATGTGTATGTTTTGGATATTATAGAAGAACATCAAAATAAAAAAGCTTTTAAGAAAAACAAATAAAAGCATAATGGGCCTTAAAAACGTTATTTTAACCCTCGGGAGGATCCATACCCCACAATCCCCTCTATACCCCCAGTGAGAATTTTACATTATTCTGAAGCTCCACTCTTAATGTGCGACTACTTAAATAGTTGATATTTTTAGTACTGCCTGTATGGACTACTACTTAAAGCCGCATCTACACCTAGTCAAGTTTCTTATATGTCACATTTAGCTAAATAAATGGCTCTTTCAAGATATTATCAGGCACATTTTTTACTGAAATGTGTTATTAAGATTTCCTAGAATTTATACCTTTGTCTATGCTAAGACTATCATATTTCTATAAAATGTGTAAATAAAAAACGGGAAAATAATGCATTTAGCTAAAAACAATGGAGTTAATGAAAGGTGTACATTCTTTTAAAATAAATGGAAAATTTGAGAAAAAATATTTTAAGCTTAATTATTGATACAAATTCTTTATTTGGTGATTTATTTGGTGAAAGTTCTTCACTTACTAATCAAGACCATTTAAAACCCTATTGATTCTATTATAATTCAGGGCACATGTTTTGCGTCTATTTGATACCTTGATTTTTTGTTTACCATTAGCTTTGACTACAATATATCATTTAAAACATAATGGACATTAATTTTCTATGACCCCAAAGTGCGGTCGTTTGCCTGAAATTAAAAAATGCATATGTACCTGTTTAACGCACTTTGGGGTCGAAATTTGACCCCAAAGTGCGTAACGCACTCTGGGGTCGGATCCCAAAGTACGTAACGCACTTTGGGGTCGGACCCCAAAGTGCGTTTGACCCCAAAGTGCGGTGTTACAAGGCCCTATCAAACCGAGCCTTTAACATTTTCAATTTTGCCGTTTTGTGATTTTTTGGAGGATTATGTTCTTTTTTGTTTTGTTTTTGTTGTTTTTGTTGTGTTGTTGTTGTTGTTGTTGTTTTGTGAGTGGGGTGGTTGTTATTGTCAAATCAGCTTTATTTGAGCAGTGTAGCGACTGCCGTAAAAAGTCGCCACTTATATATAATCAAAGATGTCTTTCGATCCCTGAAGATCATTCAGTACAGCATAAATACTGTGTGTACTTCAGTTCCTCTCATGTGATCTTTTTCTAGTTGAATGGTTCCAGCATTCCAACTTTAATACTGTATAGCTACCCGGAGGATATGTTGCTTGTTGCCTGTTTTTTTTTAATTTGTCTTTTGACGTCTTATCTGTGATATGCAGGCTTCATAACGTCTGATCCCCTTTCAAAAATTTAATTTTATTTAGTTCTGTATATTGTTTTCTCGTCTGGGTACTCTTATTCCTTTACTTGGGGACGATACGACACTTTTAATTGAATGGCACAAATGTGTCGTATTAAAGGTTTCGTTAAAATTGTCGTGTCGTAGAATATTTTTATTCACCATCCTGCTATAGCCGGTGTTAGGGGTGTGGAAGGTAGCTTGCACTTTTAAGTACCGTTTTGCGGTTCATTTTTACGCCAATATAAGTCACAAAGCTCTAGTCTAAGGAAAATGCCATAAGAACCCACAGAAAAAGTCTTCGAAATTTCGTGAAACCATTCTTTTCTATAACTCGCTGTTAGAAAACCATTGGTCTGATTCGGTTGCGAATTACCCATAACAATAGTTTGAAGGTTCGTTTTACGGCAATATACGTTACAAAGCTCTAGCCTGTTGAACTGAGCCTCAAGAGACCCGTATAGTATGGTCGTCTTTTACATGTAGGTTGGCGATTTTTCTTTCTGTACATAAAATCTTTGAATTTTCGTATAAAGCACTTTTCTACAGCTCACTGTCTGATTCGCATATCAATAGTTTGGAGGTTCGTTTTTACTAAAATTCTGAGTAAAAGGTTTGCACTTAACATCAATTTTCAAAACTACTAAAGGTATTCGTTTGTATCTTACTACTTATGTTTTTAACCATATAGGAGGGTCACTGTCCAAGGCTCGTTACTCTTGGCATAGATTTTGATTGAATTAATATTTTCACAACATATGATAGGAAAACATTAATAATTCGTGAAACTGTTTAAAATAGACTCACAAATAAAACTCATTTGATATAGCACAAACAAAGAACACGATTTGTCTCTATAGACTAATGTCTTAAATTGTTAATAAAATAAATAAACTATTTGCATTTTATGTTTCTCTTTTATCGGACATCAATTGCCATGCATCATAAATATGATGTTTGAACAAGATAACCACAAATTTATTTGTTTCCAATGCAAATAATATCCATTACATGTCACTTAATATTTCTTACTAATTTATCATACTTAGTCTAAAAGGTTATCAATAAGAAAATATTTTCAAACATGCGAACTATACCACGAAATTACTGTAGATTATTTGATATGTCCGCCTCATTATTATTCATGATTCTTCTTACAATATTTTGAATTGATATATACAAACTTGTAAGAACAAAAAAAGAATAATGGTTAACCTGCTTGTTATTCGTTTTTTTATCAAAATAGTTTTTCTTTATTTTGTTATTTTTATTTGGAGGGAGCGCGTCAGCGAAAATTTGTTGACTCAGATAATCAGTTAGAGGAAGCTGTCCTCATGGAAAAATCATTTAGAAAACAAACGGTGAATAAATATCCTGATATGTTATAATACAAACCATCAAATGCAATGGAAATAATTTTATTTAAATGAATTATTTATAAAATATTTTTAGATACGTAACACTTGACTCAGCATTTGAACGATAAATATTCTTGTTCTTTTAGGAAAGTATCACTTATTTGTTTAAATATCATTTCAAGCTTAAGTATTCTAGTTTCCAAACTACGATAAGCTTTCATAAAGAACATACATTATGCTTTATGTTTTCCACATGTAATAATTCATATACAGTTTAATTTAATGTCATTATCTATGCATGTTTTAACTTTCAATTGACTTAACAACGATTTCAAAGCAATGTCTTAAAAATCGCTCTGCTCACTCTGTTATATGATTATAACATCAGATAAAACTTTGTCAGATATTTTTATCATACAAAATACATGTTCTATAACGGATTTTTATAGAAACTGTGCTATTTGTTATACATAGCATTATTATTATTCTAATGACTTTATACTCTTTTAAGTCAGTTCACATAAGCAAATGATCACGTAGTCTATTTTCTGATGTTCAATGAAAAAACAAATGCTGATAATTTACAGTAACAGTTACGAATTGAGATTTTAGTAACTAATTTTACGACACTGATCAATTATTCATTGACTCAATTAACTTTTATCTGTATTCTCTGAAATTTGACCCATTTAAATCAGAAAAGTTTATTTAATGGCATAGTTAAATTGATTGTCACCAGAAGAGGTTATTTAAATTGCATTTACATAAAAACGAAACTTTCACAAGAATTTTAGATATAGAGGAAAAATAATCTTTTAAACAGTGGAAGGCAGAAGTTCTGTGAAATTATATTCCAAAGGAAATAACCAAAGAAAAATTAATGATTAGTGAATATTATTAGTGACTTTCGTGAAACTCAACGTTGTCGTTCTTTAACATAAAATTACTGTAAAATAAAACTTTTACATAATATAGAAATATTGTCATAACTTTGAATGATAATGGAAAAGGAAGAAACATAGAAGAGATATTTTTATCTTGAAAATTTTATTTTCAGCGGACTTTGTATTACATACTTAAAGAAAGTCTTGTTGCTCTTTGTATATCTCCCATCGTAAAAATTACAGTAAATGTTTATACAAGAAATCGTTAAGAACAGCAATGATAACCTGCATGTTTTCCGAGGAGGAGACAAAAAGTCATGCTCATTTTTTTTCTTTTTGGCATCAGCAAAAATTAATTGAAGGATACAAAATAGATTTTCATAAAGAAAATTGTCCTCTAAGGAATTGTTTAAGAGACAATAAAAAAGAAACACACTATACACACTGTATGTTATTGTTTAAGACAACCTACGTAATATTGTGCATGTAAAGCTGTTCAAAAAACATTTGGTCGGAGGAAATATTTTTTTCTTTCAGTTAGCTTCAACATTTTAATACAAATCCGCCGAAGGAAGTTTAACTTAAGTTTTGAAAATAACGAAATTTCATTATAAAATTTAACAACACTAAATAAATACATCAAAGGGCAAGGGATACTAATATGAAAATATGAATTCAGAATTGCTGAACTTACTCTTTAGTTTTAATTTTGTAACAGATGATCATTTAACATTTTGAAATTTTATATTATGCATATGGTGTTTGCAGAAGAAAGAATAAAAAAGGCAAACATTTCAATGATGCTGTCAAATATCGCACACATCGTGCAACATATACATTAAATAACGGAAAGTCAATAATGAAATGAAGTTTTACGTCAATATCCTTAAGAGGGTTTACATACATGAGTTTCGTTACTAAGGCTTGAATGTTGAAATCTGCTTAAGCCGGTGCTAAGGGCGTGGAAGATAACTTGCACTTTGCAGTGCCGTCCATGAACAGGCTCATTCAAACCGAGCCTGCAAGATTTTCAATTTTGGTTTGATTGAATCTGTTCATGGACGGGAGTGGTATTTGTAAGCTGCGGTCCACGCCCCCTCAGCACTCTCTTAAGCAGAATTAACATTTTAACATTAAAATGTTTATTTTCTTTATTTTAGAAACATCCGCAAATGTGTTCATACACGTTAGTGCCATTCCATGAAAAGCGGCGTATGGTCACCAAAGAAAATACAGCATTGGCCATAAACATGAAGACAAAATAAGAAACATGAAACTAAATTAAATGGAATTTAGAAAGGCAATCATAGGTTATGAAACCTGCATATCACAGATAAAAGACAAATTTAAAAACATATCCTTACATTTATTGTCAAGTAATTCAATTAGATTTGTGTATTACATGTACTGTGAAACTGGTGCAGTTGGCATAAAATTGTTTAATAACGATCATCTTCATCTTCTTTATATTGTTAAAAAAAACCTCTTATTACAAAAATCAACAATCATACAAACAGTAATGAATTATGTTAGCTGGTGTACCGGGATGTCTAGACGGTGAAAATTGGCACTATGTATAGGTTAGTGTTTAATAATATGCATTAACAAAAATAACTGGTCAAGCATGCCGCAGGCAGGCGACCAATTATTTTTGTTAATGCATATTATTAAACATTAACCTATTTAATGATCAACATTATTTTTTTCAACTAACAACAAGGCATTTCTCTAAATCACCTATAGCTCCGCCCTTTCGCTCTACAACATGTCTACACCTTGTCAAGTTGCTAACATGTCACATTTAGATAAGCTAAATAAATGGCCCAGGCACATTTTTTACTGAAATGTCACAGAATTTATACCTTAATCTACAGTAAGACTGTCATGTTTATAATATGTCTGGAAAAAACAGCGAGGAAAACGATGCAATTAGGTAAAAACAATGGAGTTAATGAAATGTATACATCCTTTTAAAATAAATGGAAAATGTGAGAGAAAAATACATTAGAGATTATTCATTGATACAAATTCGTTATTAGCTTAAGTTATTCACTAACATTTAAAATCCCTATTGATTTGCTCATTTGAAAAACAGTTCATTTTTTCTGTGTGAAGGGGGTCCATTTTCAATGAGTTTTCCAGCCAAAAAATGTAATCATTGTATTCTTGATATCAAATGATTGTTGATGCAGTTTATTCCTATCAAGTGAAAGAAAATAATGTTTTGGTTACTTTTTCTATAAAATATAAAGTTTAAAACAGTCAGCAATTTATAACGGTCATTTTTCTAAGAGTTCAAAGGATATAAAAAAGTTAATATGCAATCATTTGTCTCTGCAAACCCAACGTGTTTTATCTATGTAATAAATCAGTTGATTGTATCCTCACATTTAGAAACACCTGACCTCGACTAAATTTTTTTAATGGTGGCATTGTTTTGCTAACCTTGACATTTTACAAATCAGAATGTAAACCATACCTCTAACTCCTCCTTAATATAATGCATTATTGAAATTTGTTAGACTGCGGTTAGACGACAGATTAAGTGAATTTTATTTAGTAAGTACACATTAACCAAAGTTAGACAAAGCAGAAATTTGAAAAATACTACAATGTGATTGGACAAAAAATAATGTTGATCATTAATATCGATGAACAGGGTCGGGTATTAAACGTAGGAAAACAGTGTAATGTATTGATAATCGTTTTTGTTGAAAATAGTCTGGAAAAAAAGAAATCGCCAAATTAAACTGAAATAATACATCAAACAGATGAAATTGCAAACTCTGTTCAATAGGATGTTATCTACCACTAAAAGAATATAGTGCTTTTGACAATTGTGAAAGGCATGATATTTACAAAGGTATATAAAGTGACTTATGTTGAGGAGGTGAAACATTTTATAATGTCAAAGTAATCAACCGTTTATAATGCAATTTCATGAAAATATCAAATTTTCTAAAAAAACGATTTTAAATTCACTTCAGAGAAAATAAAATGAAATTTTACGTACTTCCTTATTTTAAAACGTTTATCTTTGAATGCGTTTACTGTCGTTTGTTTATATTGCCTGCTGCGTTGGCGTATAATTTGGTATATATCTTTACTATTAATCATGGACACACTATTTTCGATATGATCTGCATATTTCATGCAGTTACTCTTCATTTGCTATTGAGGATATTCCCTGTTGTAGAATTAAAAGTCATCAACAAACAAGAAGTTGTTAGAGAACAACAATGAGCAACACTTGTTTTGTCTGCATGTCTATTTCCTAGAAGAAAATATATACTCATTTTTGCATCAGAAATAAAATAATTAAAGGAACTGTCGCTTAGGAATAGTTGAATCAAATACAAAAAAGCACATAATCTACACATACCTTCCTGCAGGAAAAGCTGCTTGTTGAACATTTTATAAGTCGGAGATCAACAAAAGAAACATTTCTGTTCCAAACCAAAAAGTGTTATTCATATTTAGTAAGAGTTTTTCTAATATTAAGAAAGTAGAAATTTATTGATAAAATTCTATTTGAAATCAGACATGTGTTGCATTCAGATTTTCTATTACTCCAACTTAAGAAGGTTAAATTTAATGCAGTATATCTACTTGTGATTTACCGAATAACAACTTATTTTCAATCTGTATCTTTGTATGAAATATCAGATAAGTTTAAAAGGGTAGTAGTACCTTATATAAATCAAAACTGATTGTTTCTGAAGTTATATATGGTGACAGTTGGCAAAAAATTGAAAATAAAAAAACAGCTTATAATGGTCCAAATATTAACGATGGCACATAACATATCCATATATATGTATAGAGCCGGTGCCGGGGGGGGGGCATGAACGGTAGCTTGCACAAATCACTGCCGTGCATAAACAACTTATGTAGTAAATAATGACAAAAATGTGATAGTAGGTAACAAATGAGTTAATCATTGGTTCAAGTAGGGTAGTGTTCTTTTTTTCTTTTCATGGAAGCCGGTAACGAACTATAAGTCAACATAAAAGAGGTGTTCAAAAAGGTACAATGACAATTTTTAGATGTATGTTTGATGTCTTGATTTAACTGCAGCATGTTTTATGTAGTCTGTAACATGTATTTTAATGGATGTTTATTTATATATATGAGCCGCGTCACGACAAAACCAACATAGTGCGTTTGTGACCAGCATGGATCCAGACCAGCCTGTGCATCCGCGCAGTCTGATCAGGATCCATGCTGTTCGCTTACAAACCCTATAACATGTAGAGAAACTGATAGCGAACAGCATGGATCCTGATCAGACTGCGCAGGCTGGTCTGGATTCCATGTTGGTCGGAAACCCATTATGTTGGTTTTGTCGTGACGCGGCTCATATGTACTACTCATTCTGATTAATGTTACTGCAATGCTGTTCTTCTTATCTGAAGTTTCCATAATAATGTAACCATGTTTTTCATATATTATATCTTTACCCAATGTATTATATTTGAGAAGACGGTGTAAAAAGCTCATTAGAGCTTATGTTATTTGTTATATATATCCGACTTTATAAATACATTTTACTTGACTTTACTTGAAACCAAAATTTGTGATGTTATTTGTAGTAATTACGAAAACAATAGTTTCAGTTCCATGTAAAGATTACTTTAAAATATTTCTGCTTAAATATAGCTTTCAGCAATTTTGGTTTACATGGCAAGAAACCTGTCTATAGATTTTGCTGAAGTGAAAGAAAAAATAAATACACCAGATTCGGTATACTTTATGCTCCTACTTATTTTGGCCAAGTTTTCCATTACAGAAATAATTGGGTTAGCCAACCTTTGTCATTAAGTGAACTTTAGCATTTCAATAAAGAATGAATTAGTGCCTTCTCACTTGAAGTTTTTGTTTGCTAATTATATTTTCATTGATTACTAGTGCATACATTCATATATTTTTTTTCTAAACTTGATATGATCTAAGAAGGGGATAATTAAAACCCCATTTTTGGAGAGGGGGTTTTCATTAAAGTCTTATTGTCATTTATGAAAAGAAAATCTTAACCATTGCAGTACTTCTCACCACAAATGGTTTGCCATATAAATGTTTCGGTTTAAAGAGAAACTCTTTTCAACAATAATATCAAATCAACAGTAAAACTTTTTGATAGTTGAATGTACACGTCTTGACGGTGAAAATGGGCAATCAAATTGATAAATAGGCCTGGACATTAAGGAAAGTATAACAGTGTAAGGTCTTGAATCTACGGAAGAGCATTAGGGCCAGGTGTATGTTTTTTATTAACTAGAAATTTCGAGTAACTAACTCGAAATTTCGAGTTACTTATCTCGAAATTTCGACTTAGTAACTCGAAATTTCGACTTATTAACATTACAAGAATGGCCAAAGTTATTAGTTAGATGGTATAAGATATAGTAGGCAGTGCCTTTGAAAGATGGAGATGGAGAAACGGGTGCCTGGACAAAAACTATTGAAATTTAACTTAAACTTAGTAATGGCATGTACACACCCGACATAAAAAATACAAGGCTTCCTTTAATTTGTACGTTCAGGCGTTCTTCAGACGTTGTATTGTATCCCATCTGTTCGAACATATCTTTTCACAAATCATATTCTTCTCATCCCTGTAAAAAAACCGATCCTATACTTCACGTGTGGGACATCTTAGGAAAGTATCGCGGCGTGGCCAAAATAGCGCGTGCTGAGGTCTTTGTCAAAATTGTTGGACTGACTATATTTCTTGTAAAATCGGATGCTTTTATATTATTCCCAACATATATATAACAACAAGTATCACTTTTATCAACTTTTATCAACACAATATGAATCAAAGTATTAGTAAATAATGAATAATGTTACAAAAACATTATTAGTATAAAGAAACGTGACAGACTAACTGGCGTATACACGCCATTTAAAACTTATTTAACACATGATATTGCACAGTTTACAATAGGGTGGGTTTTGGACTTGTTGTTTCTCCACATGATGGTGGTATGTGTGCTTAAGAAAAAGAAACACCCGGTTAACACGGAAATGTGGAAAGTGTGATTTTACACCCCCCCCTCCACAAAAAAAGCGAAGGATATGTTCAGTATGTGTTGACAATTTGACCCTATAAAATTGTTCTGTTAAATAAATGTTAAAGGTGCTCTGTCAATGTGCAACAGCTACACACGAAAGAAAGTATCTTGAATTCAATCCTTGCTTTCACCGGCAACCAATGAAAGTCGTGCAGTGTAAGTCGAAATTTCGAGTTAGTAAGTCGAAATTTCGAGTTACTTACTCGAAATTTCGAGATAAGTAAGTCGAAATTTCGAGTTAGTAAGTCGAAATTTCGAGTTACTAAGTCGAAATTTCGAGTTAGTAAGTCGAAATTTCGAGTTAGTAACTCGAAATTTTGAGATAAGTAACTCGAAATTTCGAGTTAGTAAATCGAAATTTCGAGTTACTAAGTCGAAATTTCGAGTTACTAAGTCGAAATTTCGAGTTAATAAAAAACATACAACTGGCACTAATGCTCTTCCGTCGTTTAATTTCTGCTCGTATCAATTTTATTATAAAAAATATTCTTTTGTCAACTATTACCCCTGGAAAGGCAAAAAGCGTCAAAAGCATTAACATTAAAAAGGACAAATAAACTTGCAGTCTAGGCTTGTATCGAAATTAATGTGAGACAAACGAATGTGAAACATTTCTCACGCCAGCTAAAACCGGCTACGTCATATATTGTTTCAATCCTAAATACCTTTTTATTGGATTTTTTTATCCAAATGGACCTGAAAAAAATTATGTGTTAAAAAGGATAATTATTCAAAAACAGCAGATATAAAGAAAAAGTTGACCTTTAAAGATTTTAAAAAGTCTTGTACTTCAGCTATTTCGATGATGACTGTTCTTTACCACCTATGTCATCTACTGCACTATAGCATTGTTTATTTATAAATGATAAATGTCACTTCTTACTGAATCGCTATCCAATTTTTATCACAACGACCGCAAAGAAAATTCGCCATTTAGTAATGGAACTGTTACAGCTTTCATTGGCAAAAAGTTATTAAAGTGACTACAGAGTAGAGAAATAAATTAGAAAAAGAAATATTTATTTCAGTAGAGACATGACAGTGTTTTGAGGAGAATAAAGTTGTACAATGTAATATTGTTCAAATATTCCATGTTTATTAACTTGCCCAGTAGTCTATCATTACACTTGTATTAAAACTGACAGTAATGATTATCACAAAGTAGAATTTCTGATAAAGGTTTCACATTTGAACATGGCTGTGGCTTTTTTAACTTTTAACCATCGAAACACGTTAGTCACATCAGAGACAAAAAATTGTTATAAAACATTTGACAACCAGTTTGATCCGAAATTTAGTTATTTCATATAATGATGATTTAAAACATATCAGATAGTCACGCAGGCACATGACAGCTTTTACGGGGGAAGGAAGACCTCATGTGTCACCCGTGCATTATTTCAGGAACGAGTGTGCATCAGAATGGACTACAAAGGTTCTGTAATCTATCTAGATATCTTCTTAATTTGAAAGAATCCAAAATCACTTGCAAAATTATAACCCACAATGTTTTGTGGCAAGATGTTTTAAGTTAACGACCATAACTATCTGATATATGTGATATGCAGGCTTCATAACCCCTGATCCCCTTTCAAAATTTCATTTATTTAGTTCCGCCCATTATTTTCTCATTTAGGGCACACGCAATCTTTTACTTGGGGACCTTAAGCCACTTTTTCTGGAATGGCATGAATGTATCACATTGAAGATTCAATGATAACCGCCGAATGAACACATCTCAAATTTTGTTTTTATTGCTACCAAGGGCTCTTCTCTTCTCCAAATTTTTATAATTATGTATAATTTAAGAGTGCAAAGTGTTTTCTAAGCATTTACTAATTTCAAATTAAAATAGATCAAGCCAAAAAGGTGCAGGTTTTGTTGCGTACATTGGGGCGAAGTTACACGGAAAGTTCTCACCAGGAATGACTGAAGCAATATTCAATTCTTTCCTGAGCTTATTTTCAAGGTTAAATATAGCATTGTAATTAGATGTGGTTTTAAAACCGGTATATTTCCAAAATGCAATGAAATTAAAGAAATTAACACAACTAGGCCTTGTGCCCAGTCCTGTTTTTGTTTGGGGTCTTCCTGGCCGCTGGTCTTTGTTGCTGGGTCGTGTGGGGGTTGCGTTCATTGAACGCCACCTTTCCATGTTGATCTTGTTTACCATATTTTGGGCCGAGGTTACAGATACGATACCACCGATGAATGTTTTACAGTAACAAAATGACAGCATTCTATCTTAACTCAGTAGACACCATTTTTGACATTGCGCCGGTATCATGGTTAATTTAATATGTACCTTAAAAATACATAACATGCGGAACATTTGGAATCTTAATCAAAATAGATACCAAACACAGCAAAGTTTTGCAAGCTTGATTTATGTGTGTTTACAAAACAATGAGTGAAACCAATTAAAAAATAACTTTATAAAAAATAACAAAGAGGACATTTTCAAGTTTTGTATTACTTGTAGCACAATCGAACGCAGGTTTATCAAACTGGAAACACTCACTTATACGAAGGAAGGCTTCAGGGATATAAGGAACACACACGTTCACATACTTCCACACATATTTTACAAAATTTAAACATGTTACAGTTTATACGACTGACTGTTTTTATTAATTTTAGCCAAAATTAAATGTTGGCATTAAAAAAGAGAAAAACAGAATCCCTAAAGAAAGCCCAACACGGCAAAATTGAAA
This sequence comes from Ruditapes philippinarum, assembly GCF_026571515.1. Classification (NCBI taxonomy): domain Eukaryota; kingdom Metazoa; phylum Mollusca; class Bivalvia; order Venerida; family Veneridae; genus Ruditapes; species Ruditapes philippinarum. The sequence goes on from NW_026852800.1 coordinate 27,485, forward strand.
ATGTTGCAGGCTCGGTTTGATTGAGCCTGTTCATAGACAGTACTGTCAAGTGCAGACTACCGTCCACGCCCCCTAGCACATTTTAGGAAATATATAATTTACTTCATTATTTAAGCACAACAGATGTCAATAACATTTTTATCTGAATGAGAAAAAAATCTGGCATTTCTATATAGTTCTTCCTAGACTAGCCTTCGGGAATAAATATTTTTTTTTGCAATAGAATGTGTAAAAATTAGTTTTAAAATGTTATGATTATAGATTAGAACATTTTAGATACCGATCATTTGTAGTAAGTAGCTTCGAATGTGAAATAGTTTCTGGTAAAGGTAGAAAAAATGTAAACAAAGTGTTTTTTAGACAGCTATATGACGTGACACCAAATATATACACTTGAAGTAAAATATTACGATTTTAAGGATTTATTACCCTTAAATTGAAATATTCCTTGTTTTAAGTCCAATGTCTCAATGTACTCTAGAACCACATTTTAAACATTTTCTCTTATGGACAAATCAATAAAATTTTAACATGCAAATTCACGTTATTTCCTGTGATAAATTGAAACTTTACATACTTCATGGTGTCTGCTCTAACAGACACTCGTTTCCAATTTTCAATTTTAACTTCTTCGTAAATCATCAGACAAGTTTCAAACGACATTCATATGTCACCTGAAAGTCACCTGATGGATTTTCTTTTTTTTTTTAAATTAAAGCTATGCAAAATTGTATTCACATTTTATAAATTCCATACGAAAATATGCAAGTTACATCGTCGTATTTTACTTTTGTTAACAATTTGAAATTAACTTCTATTTGTGCAGAAGTATAAGATTCGGTTTAAAATTTGAATATTGCACATGGAAGTGTTAAAATTTTTAATGTTTTTAAAAAATAAATTGGTAGCGAAAATTGGTCAAGATACTTAATCAGACACGGGAAAATTATTAAGTAAGAAAACAAACAGTGAATAAACATGCTGATGTGTTAGGACAAACCACCAATGCAATATAAATTATTTTATTAAAATGAATTATATACAAAAAATAGATATGTAACAGTTTAGTCATCAGTCGTACTTCAACATTTCGATAAATATTCATTCATTATGCTTTGTTCATAATGGAAAGCTTCTTATCTGTTTAAAAAGCTATTCCAGCTTAAGTAGCTTAGTTACCTATTTGCAGTAAACTTCCATAAAGTACATATTATGTTTCCATATCTAATGCTTCATGATTATACAGTTTGAATAAAATGTCATTGTCTTCGCACTGCCAGGTTATAACCTTCAAAAGATCCAACAACGATCTGAAAACCCATGTCTTAGAAATGGCTCTGCTCACTTTTTGTATTTATCTTAATAGATAAAATTTCTATCAGATCTTTTAGAAAAATATTTCTGGTGTTAGACTTTTTATCAAAAGTTATTCTATAAGATGACTAAAAGTTCATGTTTAATGCAAGCATGATCTATGATAATTCTGATTAATAGAATAAACTATGCATTTTAATGTAAATCAATAGATCATGAAATTGAATTTTCATTTAATTATTAGACCATTTCACATTGTAAGATTTTGAATTGATCCGATTTTAGTGCGTATATCTAATTCTTAAATATCAAACGGAAAAGTTCATTTATATTAAAAATATGTTATTAATACATTATGATTAAAGTTCATTAATAATAGTGATTTAATGTTCAATTTTATCTTGAAAGATGCAGATCTTTTAGTAACAAATAAATCTAGAAAATATGTATACATTAATATATCACAATACATAGTCTAGAAATATCATTGAACAACTTAATTGGAAAAGTCGTAAATGATAGTTTATTGATGAAATTATAAGTTCAAAATGAACGTCTGATATTGATTTAGTTTATGATTAGAAAACAAGTGTTTTATGTATAAGCACAAATAAATAAGTCAAAATTATTATAAAATATACAAATTACAGAACAATCACTTATTGAAAGAAAAAATGAAAAATTTCATAATTTCCATACTGAAAGTAATCATTATTGATGGTGATATAAAGATATTAAAGAAATATTAACAGACTATATCCAAACGACGAGAAAATTTTCCTTTTTACCAGGTTTTACCGTTCTTACTTAATACAATAAAAGCCATCTTTTATCAATGTCTACTCATATTTGGCTTTATTTTTCCTTTATAACATCGTAATATGTGCCTAGTTCAAGGACAATTTTAGACAATCCAATTACATAATCTGATAGAGCTACGTAAGAGCAACTTGCAGAGACGCACAAACTGCAACAATTAAATATGCATTGACATGTTGAAGATAACCAGAATAGGCATGTAGAAGACAACCAATAGGCCATAGAGGCTGAATATCTGGACAGAATTTTTTATTTCTTTCTATAACAGTTAACTTGTTAGAAATGATATTTCCCATGTTCTACTTAGTTTCTCTATGACATATATATGTAGATTGTGGCATTTACTATCTTGTCATATTAGTAATTCTTATGATATCAATTTTTTCCACCATGAAGATTAAGTAATGTATAACAATTGTTATGCCTCATACATTTACAAAATCATTTGGCTTTTCTCCTACTTTGAGATAACATTTTGATTTAGGCATGAAGGACATATTTTAAAATATGTATGTATAAAAAATTAACAAAAGAAGCCAATTACTACAAAATGTAGAATATATGATGCTGTTAATGTAGTGAGCATTTAAAAATAGTTCTCTTGATAATTGATAGAATATATTCTTATACATTCCAACATGGGTAGATAGTCATTCCAATAAGGCTTAGTTATTATCTTCTTGCGATGTAAACTAAGTGTTTTACATAATACGAAAATAGTATCATGCCTTAGAGTGCTACATGTACTGAAAGAGGAAGTGAAATTGAAGAGATTATTTTTATCAGGGGACTTTGTATTACATAGTACCTAAATAAAGTCTTGTTGCTCTTCGTATATCCCCTATCGTAGAAATTATAGTCAATATTTATTCAAGAAATCATTAGAAACAGAAATGATGAACAACAAAATTTCCTCCGATGAGGAAAATTCATGCTTATTCTTTGCATCAGCAAAAAATTTTTGAATGATACAAAATAGATTATCATAGAGGAAATTGCCCTCTAAGGTGTTGTTGAAGAGAGACAAAAAGAAACACATTCTATACATAATGTCTGTGACGGTTTAAGTAACAAATGGCCAGAGGAAATATTTATTTTCATTCAGTTAACTTCAACATTTCGTGTACTGTGCAACGGGTGCGGTTGGATTATATTTTTAACATAATATTGTCAAATAACGATCTTCATTGTAAAAAAACTTATTACAAAGATCATAAACCGATGATAGCAACAGTACTGAATTATGCTTATGTATTGAGTTGTCAAATTGTGGAAAGTTATATTGAAAATAGTCTGGGGGAAAAAGAAGTCCCTCAATTAAAATAGAATAGTAGATCAAACAGATGAAATTGCAAACTGTTCAGTAGTATGTGAATCTATCATATAAAGTCATTTTGGCAATTGTGAAAGGCATGATATTTTCGTGACTCGAGTGACTTATCAATCATTTTATAATGTCAAAAGATCATGGCAAGAAACCTATCAATATTGATTTAGATTTTGCCGAAGTGAAAGAAAATATAAATACACTAGATTCTGTACACTTTATGTTCCTTCTTATTTTGTCCAAATTTTCCATTACAGAAATAGTTGTGTTAGCCCAGAAGATTTCAACACCTTTTGTCATAAAGTGAACTTTAGCATTTCAATAAATATTCCATAAGTGCCTTCTCACTTGAAGAGTGGGCAGGTGTATTCAACATAATTTCGTCTAATAAGACGCTTTACTTTCTGTCTTCTAATCAATTTTTCATTGAAGGAGGGGTAACCCGGTCTCGCTTTTGAGTCATCTGCGCTTGAATTTGAATTTTTGCTGATTTTAACGTGTAAAATTCACTGTCAATGAAGGTAGACAATGCCTTATTTTTATCAGCGTTTAAGTCAATTTCTTTTGAATCGTTTGACAAAATTTTAAGACTCGACAGTTTGTGTTTTCATTAAAATTAAACTTTCAGTCTTTTTTTACTGAAAATGAAAAAGTAACAAAAATACTTTAGAGTATGAAATAAAGTGTTGTATTGGAGGAGAATTTAACAGCATCGAGGATGAAAATAGGTGATTCTGTAAAATCATTTTTTTACAAAGAGTAATAAATGATTTAGTATTCTTTAGCACCTATGCCATCTATTGCACTATAGCATTGTTTATTTATAAATATTAAATATCACTTCTTAGCGAATCCCTCAAATTTTTATCATAACGCCCACAAAGAAAATTCGCCATGATTTTGTAATGGAGATGTTGCAGCTTTTATTGGCAAAACGTTGACTACCGGTTAGAGATATAAATTAGACAAAGAAATATGTATTTCAGCAGTGTATTCTGTATAATAAATTAGTAATCTTGTTCATATATTCCATGTTTAGTAATTTCCCCACTGATATACCATTTTACTTTTATTAAAACTGGCAGTTATCAAACAAAACATGATTATTACAAAGTAGCATTTCTGACAAAAGGTTTCACATTTGAAAATGGCTGTTGCTTTTAACTTTTAACCATCGAATCACGTTAGTAACATCAGAGACAAATTGTTATAAAGCATTTGATAACCAGTTTGATCCGAAATAAATTCTTTCCTATGATGATGATTCAAAACATCTCAGATACTCACTCAGAGACGTGGCAATTTTCCAGCTTTTACAGTTGGAGGAAGACCTCGAATGTTACCAGTGCATTATTTCAAGCACAGGTGTGCATCAGAACGGAACTATAAAGGTTTCGTAATCTATCCAACCCTCCTTAAAACAAACCCGAAAAGAGTCTAAAAGGTCCCTCAGAATTATGATAAACTGAAGCGTTATTGGTAACATGAACTATATAAATTACTAGACTTTGATGAATAAGTGTCCAAGTATCAACACAAGATAGTGATGTTTATTCTGATGACATTTAGCTAGCATGAATCGGTCTGCAGGCATGTTTTCTGTAGTATTCTGCATAAAATCATTTCAAATATTTATTCATTTGATTATTCACTCAGCCCTTTACTATTATTGTTAACTAATATTTTAAAAGATTATTACTTTTTTATATGATACATAACAAATTATATCATTTTAGTAATGTAGTAATGCCCGTTACAACTTATTAGACCTCAAATTATAAAAAGCTCATTTAAAAAACTCGACTAACTCAGTAAATATAATCATTACAGCAATTGATCTAAATGTTACCAGTATTAAATAGACTAAAAATGAAGTGTTCCACTTTATTTTTGTCCCTTTAAACAGTTTGAGAAAACGAAATCTGCATTAATTAAATATCTTGTTTGTAATAAACATTCAATGAACATTGTTCATATTCGTTGTTTTTAAACAGACGGAATAATATTAAGTTCTTTTGATTACGTAAGAGGAGTGTTAAGTATATTATAACAAATTACTTTTCCAGCAAGCTTGACATTGTTCTTATCGATACAGCATCATTTGTTCCCTTGTGTACGAATAGCTATATTTCCCCGTATCGCATACATAATGCCTTAAGCAAGTTGCAAATAAATATCACTTACAGTTAAGAAATACTGTTTCTAACATTACTGTGATGCAATACCTCTGAAGTAGAGGATAATAAATCCTTTTTGTACTAAAATAACTAAATTTGGAAAATTATTTCAGACAAAATGCATTTTTTATCAACAAAATATGCCTATTTGTCCAGACGCTTTTCAAATGAAATCTGGATGATCATATCAGTTACACTTATTATCAAAGAAGATTAAGTAAGTAAAACTCTAGGTATCTTATGGCATAGAGTCCAACCTTCCATACAATCACAGGAATTCTAGGAACAGAAACATTGCCGCTTTTTAGAAATGACATGATCTTTATCATTTCTTTCAACTGACACACTATTTGATAGCAAATTCATAGCAACTCAATGATTGAACAATAAACAATCTGTTATTATATATAACATTATTTTACAATTTTAGATTTGTATTATCTATTGTATTACTGAAGAAGTTTAATGTATTCCTTCTTCAATTGGAATGACTGAACTTAGAAATCTCGATTTGTAGAAAGCAATTGCTGAAAATATTGAACTGAAAGAAATATCAAATCCAAAGTTTTAGACCTTAACAGATTCAATTTAAACAGATGTGCAATTTTCATTTGTTTGCTGTTGTTTTCTGTGCTCTCGGGAGATGCTCCTGGTCGAAGTTTCATACTAACAACAGCAATCTTTATGCAATGTGTGGAAGCTGTCAATATTTATCCCGTGATTCATCTCTGTGTTGTTGTATTTCCACAGTTCTTCAGGATCTTTGATTTCATCAAATATTTTGGGGCGTCCATGGTTAATTTGTTAAGGTCGTTGACATGGATTCTTTCATTTGATTTAGTAATTCAGCTAGCGCAGGAACGTCAGTGGTGTCTGATATAATGCACAGAAGGGCACCTGAGGTCTTCCTTCACCAGTAAAGCTGGAAAGTCGCCATATAACCTATACTCTGTTGATGCAACGTAAAACCCAACCATTCATTATCTAATTGTGATGAACATTGAATTTTGCTTTAGATATTACCAGAAGGCGTTACACTTTCCAATATTTCTTATGAAACCGACTCTGTAATTTAATGTTAAAATAACAAATAGCACACTTTCTACAAAAATCTACATGCATTTCTATCTGATCAAAAAATCAAAAATGCATTTATTACACTTTTAAGACAGTTCACATAAGCTGGTGATCACGTAGTCTATGTTTTGATGTTCCCTAAATGAAAGTCAATGAAAAAACAAATGCTGATAATTTACAGATCAGGTAGACAATGACAATTATAAATTGAGGCTTTAGTAACTTATTTCATGACACAGATCAATTATTCATTGGCTCAATTAACTTTTATTTGTATTCTCTGAAATGCGATCCATTTAAATCAGAAAAGTTTAGTAAATTGCAAAGTTTAATTAATTGTCACCAGGAGAGGATGTTTAAATTACATTTATGTAAAAACATAATTTTCATTGGCATTTTAGATACAGAGAATATTATCTTTTTTAAATTTCGAAAGGCAGTAGTTCTGAGAAATTATATTCCTAAGGAAATACACAAAAAACAGATGTGATTAGTGAATATTATTTGATTTCATAAAACTTAATGTTTTCGTTCTTTAACATTAAATAAATGTTCAAGGCCATTACGAGCAACACTGTCTTTGTTATCTACAAATAAGACACATGGTGTCGGATTCCTGGCACATTACGGCATTGACTGAAGCGTACCGATCTTGTCACAGTATAAAACGAGTACTTCTTGTATGGATGTAATCGTAACGCTTCCCCCCTATAATTTTCAACAAACTGCGCAGATCTCAACTAGATTCTTAGATCTGGGGCTCTTCTAAAGGGTATGCAGTGCACAGTTTACCATTCCTTTGCAGACATTTTACGCGTGCGTAAAGTCTCGCTTATTTTCTATATTAAAAGTAATCATTATTAATTATGACATAAAGATAATAAAAAGAAATGTTCTAACTGATTGTATTTCAAACGGCAAGAAAATTTCCCTATTAACCAGGTTTTACCGTTCTCACCTTATAAATATATGCTAACTTTTATCAACTTCTACTCATATTTGGCTTATTTTTCCTTTATGACATCGTAATATATGTCTAGTTCAAGGACAATTTTAGAAAATCAAATTACATAATCTGATAGAGCTTAAGTAAAGAACAACTTTCCGTGACGCACAAACTATGCATTGACATGACAAAGATAATCATCATTGACATGTTGAAGATAACCAGACTTGGCATGTTGAAAGCATTCAATGGACGATAAAGGCTTAATATCTGGCCAGACTTTCTTATTTTTTTCTATAACATTTAACGTATTAGAAATATTTTTTCCCATATTGTACTGAGTTTCTGTATGACATATATGTAGGTTGTTGCATTCACTATCCTATCATTCCAGTTATTCATCTGAAAACGAGTGTTTTCCACCATGATGGTAAAGAAAAATAGAACGATTGTTGTGCCTTATACATCTACAAATTAGTTTGGCTTTTCTACTACTTTGAGACTATATATAGATTTAAGCATAAACAACCGACGTAGAATGATGTGTTGTTTTGAAATATATATGTATAAAAGGTCAACACAAGAAGTAAAGTACTGCAAAATGTAGTATGTAGGATGTCGTTAAAGTAACGAGTCTTAAAGAAATAGTTCACTTGATAACTGATAGAATACTATCTTATATATTCAAACCTTCCATAAAGTCTTATTTTTCATCATTTAATAATCAGGGCATTCGCAAAAATCGGCGAATATACACCTGTTTTTGCATAACAGACTGGCGTTTCCGTGTGATCTACCCATGCCGGAACACAACGTCATTTTAGCGTATTTTATGAATGAACCGCGTTAAAATGACGTCAGTTTAGAAGGTAACTCGACAAGCCTCGTTACCGCCCAATGGGCGGGGTTCCCTCGGGACGGATATTTCGATCTGAACCGCAACATGTGGCAGATATTATTAAATCTTGATAATTTTATATTCAGGGAACTTTGTATTACATGGTACCTAAAATAAGTAGTTTTGCGCTTTGTCCAAATAGGAAAAAGACATGTTCATTCTTTGCATCACCAAAACTTTATTGAATAATACAAAATAGATTATCATAGAGAAAATTGTCATCTAGGGAATTGTGAAGAGGAAACAAAAAGAAACACACCGTATTACCACTGTCTGTTACGGTTTAAGAAAGCCTACGCAATAATGTGCATGTTAAGTTGTTCATAAAACATTTGGCCGTAGGAATTATATATTTTCTTTCAGTTCAACATTTTAATACATATGCGCCGAAGGAAATTTTACTATTGTTTTGAAAATAACGGAATTTCATTATAAAAATTAACAACACAAAATAAAATTTCAAATTCATTTAAAAAAAAAAATATATAAAACGGCAAGGGTTTTATCTTCGCAATGATTCATTAATACAATGTCAATGATGTTTGTTTGTTTCATTTTACGTCTTTTCTCAACAGTATTTCAGTCACAATGTCAATGAAAACTAATATGAAAATATAACTTTAGAATTGATGACCTTAATCTTGTAACAGATGATCATGTAACATTTTGCAATTTATCTTGCAGACGAAAGTACATAAAAGGCAAATATTAAAATGAAACCATCGTGCAACATATACATTAAATCATGGAGTTGGATACTGTATTTATTGAAAGTATGTAAACAAAACCGTCTTACATTGACAGACCAAATTAAAGTATTATGCTTATCCAAGGGTCTATAATGAGTGTAAATATGATTTAAGGTAGAACACCCTAATGGGCACTATAATGAACTGTAAAATTGACAACATAGCACAGTTATATGCCCTAAATATCACCTGTATGCCAAATTTAAACAAAATTTACCGTGTGGTTTATGAGTTATGGAAATTTTTTCTGAATAAAACTTTGCCATTTAGAAGGGCTTTTTTCAGAAATAAGGAATCTCTAAATAATCTATAATATCATCATTATGAAAAATATTTTCCTATTGCTCATTGTTAAGAAACAAAAAATGACATTTAGGTAACAAATTAAACAAGCAAAATGATTGTTTTTAAACTATTTTTTTTAATATGTATAAAAATGTAACCCTACCCCACCCACTTTTAACACTTATTTGACCATTTCCATATGTAAAAAGCCTTACTTAAAATATCCCTTAAATTTTCCACAATGAGGGGTTGTTTTCAAAGTTTGCCTAAATTTTCTTAAATGTATATTGGTTGGTCTTGCAAAATATAAAAAACTTTTACCATGTAGTTTTTATTTTTTAAAACTTTGAAAATATCTGGTATCATATTTGCTATTAAATTTGGCATTATTTAGTAAATAGATACCTATAATAATTTAGTTCTGGCTTCCATAACTTTATATGTCGCTTTTATTTTGACGTTATGACAGTAAAGAACAGGTCTAGCAGTACCTGTTCGCTGAAGTATCTTGAGCTAACAATAATTATATAATTAAAATGAAACACTTTATTCTTCCATTAGGAATCTGAGAGATTAATAAAAAAAGTTTAAAAGAAAAAGAAAATTGACCCTTCTGGGGATTGAACCCACGGCCCTCATTTTCAATGTAGTTAACAGTAGTTCTAGCCTATTTGAATACTCTTCAAAGCGGTGGTAATGCATTAGGATGGTAATACCTTAAGTTAAAATATGTTTAGGAAATAATATCAGTCTTTTCAATTTAACAGGATAATTTGTTAAGTAATTTATCAAAGTTTGCATTTAAGGTTTTGAAATTTTCATTCAAAGATGAAACTTGGGCAACTAAATCCCTCATTACAGCAGTTTGCTGTATAACTAGTTCTTCAACACGATGACCTGAAATAAAATAAAGAATATATTTACAACCCTTAAATCAATACAATCTATTTCCTTTGTAAATACCATTTGTTTTCATTATGTATTAATTATAATATCAAAGCTTTTTGTTCCGTCATTGGCATAGCAGCAAATTAAATGTTTTTCTGATAACAGACAATCTTGTTCGATAAAATTTATTTGTCGCCTACAGTCATAATATTTTGAAAATGTGACTTTATCAAAACTGAGATAAACTGCCATCCTACATAAAATGAAATTATGATCTATATGAATGAAGAATGTTGAAGCTTTAAATTGTTCGCGCAGTAAAGAACTTGTGGAAAAGCTCCATTTTTCATGAAAAAACTTTGATTACTATCATAACTGTTAGATAAATAGATAACTAGATGATATTTATGATGGTCATTGTTTTTAATTAATTACATGTATCATACTCACTTTCATCTCTAGATGTGTTTGCTTCCGGTACACTTTTTCTTGTTGAAGCATCTGAAATTTATATTACAATGTATAATAAGCAAGTGATTATCTATATGATAAGTTAAAGTTTACTCATAATTAACATGAGAATAATAGTTGCATAAAAGAAATCATTGATTGTTAAAAGAATTTATTTCTTCAATTTTATATTTCAAATGGCACTTTATTATGCCCTTAATGAGATAGACTACCCAAATCAGTTGCTGATAAGTTCATACTCTTTTTTTTTTTTTTTTTAAAGTAACTTAACAATTACTGAAATACACTGAAAATATAAGACACATAAAATTCTTAATATAAATGTTAAATAATTATGAAGGAAAGCTTGGCCTTGTTTTAATTTGCAAATATGATATAAAATAAACGCTTACATTGACATATTAAATTACCATTCACATCTGTATTTTTTTCAGTATTTCTATGTAGACCACTAAAATTTAAAAACTGAACTTTATTTCCAGATCTTTTATAATATGTTTTAAAGCAGTTTCTGGAAACCAAATTTGATGTTAACATAAAAATGCTTATAATATACCAATTTAAAAAATAAACAGTGTCATCCTCCTACTATGCTGAACATACAGCCGCCTTCACCTTCCCCCTGCCCCGGCGGCACGAAACATCCAAATATACCCAAATGCACCCAAATATACCCAAATATATAGCAATATTTATTTTTGTTTGTATAAAATATAGATTATAATGAGAAATAAATTAATATTTATTAAATATAATATGACTTAGCCTGCTATAATTTTCATTCATTCCGTTGAAATGGACAATTACGATGTTGTAAGGAAATAAAGTTGTGACATTTGCTTATCTTAGTACTATATAGGTTCTTTATGAATGTACTTGCAATTTTAAATCAAGATATGATATTTGTTGTCTACTGTACACTTACATTTTTAAGGTGTAATTTTGTTGAAATTTCCTATCATATACAAGTGTCCATGTTATTTAAAAAAATAGTTTTAATGGTGTAAATATAGACTGTATTTTGGTTCAAAACACAATGATATGGAAATGTATATTTGGGTATAGTTGATTATATCTTAGTGAAAATGTATATTGTAGTCATGATAAAAACAGCACTTTTTTAGGATAAAACATATATTTTTAGTATAATTGGGAAATATTTGGTTATATTTGGGTATTTCGTGCTGCCCCCCTGCCCCCACCCAAGAAAAATACATCAAATTACATAATTTTTTTCTTTCACTTTTACAAACAATACTGTGCTGTTTTCCCAACCATTTGTGTATTTCATCTTTATTAATTGAATGTACAAAAGTCAATAATCTGTTTTTCTCTTTTGCTTAATAAAGTCTGTTTCCCCTGAGAAAGATCGAAAATATCAAAGTCGGAAAAATCATACCTTTCAGTCACATCGACCCAAAATCTGACCTTATCGGCGGCTGTGAGTGACGAGGAAAATTTTCCTGTCGCCACAGTAGCATCCTCACACTTGCTGATGAGCATATCTCGCTCATCAGCGGACCAGTTTACTTTTTTACCTTTCTCCATGTTTTCTGACATCTGAGAATTAAAGCAGACGTCGTCTTTCAAGTTTGACATTAAAATGCGCGTTACCTCCTTTTTTGAAGAGTACGTGTTAGTGCGCAGGCGTAAGAATCGTACGCTTATGAAAATTGTAAGATTTTAGGTTGAACGTACGACCGCGTTGATAAGACAGTCTTACGATCGCGCGTACGACAATCGTAGATCAAAATCGTACGCTAAGATTTCCAAAATCGTACGATCGTTGATAAGACGGGCCCCTGATATCACATAAATAAAAGCATAACATTAAATCACGGAATGCCAATAATGCGACGAACGTCAATATCCTTTACAGGGCTTATCAAATCATGACTATCGTTACTGAATTCTACTTAAGCCGGTGCTAGGAGCGCCTTTTCCAGTGCCGTCCATGCACAGGCTCAATCAAGCCAAGCCAACAGCATTTTCAATTTGGTTTAATTAAACCTGTCCATTGACGGCGGCAATGGTATCTGCAAACTGCAGTCAGCGCCCTCTTATCACTTGCTTAAGCAGAATTTGAATATTTAAAAGTTGATTTTTTTTATTTGGAAACATCCGCTGATGTGTTCATACGGCGGTTAACATGGGACCTTCGATGTGACACGATAGTGCCATGGCGTATGGTCAACAAAGAAATTACAGCATGGGCCCTACAATTGTGAAAGGCATGATATTTTCGAGCTTATAAAAATTGACGAATGTTGAAGAGTAGACAATCATTATATAATGTTAAAGTATTTACATTTTATAATCAAATTTCATGAAAATGTCAAATTTTCTATAATAATAAGATTTTAAATTAACTAAAGAAAAAATAAAAATGTAATTCAACTTCTTATTTTCAAAACGCCTGTCATTCAATGCATTTTCTGTGGTTTCTTTATATTGCCTGCTGCGTAGGCATATAATTTGATATATGATAAATATATCTTCACCATTAATACATATCATGGACACACTATTTTGGATGTGATCTGCATATTTCACACAATTACTCTTCTTTTGCTATTGAGGATATTCCCTGTTGTTGAATTAAAAGTCATCAACATACAAGAAGTTGTCAGAGAACAACAATGATCTACACTTGTTTTGTCTCCATGTCTACTTCCCAGAAGAAAAGACATACTCATTCTTTGCATAAGCAAAATTTATCAAAGAAACTGTCTCTTAGGAATTGTTGAATCAAATACAAAAATTCTACACACACCACCTTTTTCCAGGATAGTCTACACAATAAAAGCTGCTTGTTGAACATTTTTTATATCGGGGCTCTACAAAAAAAGGAAATTTCTGTTCCAAGTGGTATTCATATTTAGTAAAAGTTTCTCTTATATAAAGTTTGTGTTTGTTTGTGTATTTTACTGTGTAGGTGTATGGTTGATGTCTTGTTTAAACTGTAGCATGTTTTATGTAGTCTGTGATATGTTTTAAATGTATGTTTATTTATATCAGATCTTAATATGTATCATTTCATACTTTTGCATGGTTCCGGTTAATGTTAGTGCCATGCTATTCTTCTTATCTGAAGTTTCCCTAGTGTAACCATGCCTTCAATATATTGTTTCTTCACCCAATGTAATATATAAGAGAAGTCGGTGTAAAAAGTTCATAAGAGGTCATGTTTTTATTTACATATATAAGACTTTATAAATTATTTTTACTTGACTTGACCTGAAATCAAAATTTGTATTAATTACGAAAATATTTTAGTTCCATGTAAAATGATCATGAATAGATTATCTCTTTAAATGTTTTCTTAAAAAAAATATACATTTTATATACATCTATGATATCGGCTCAATTACAAACATGACGTGTACTGGGTTATGGTCGAATGTTGTCATTTTGTAATTGTCAAAGTTCCATGGTTTTTATTATATAATCACTTTCCTGAGTGTTTCATCTTTGGTAAAATTGAAGTTAAATCTAAAAACGCCTTTTTGTTTTCAAAAGATTCGACTTGTAAAGTTAAAGTGTGTTCATTGCAATGTTTAACAATGTGCGGCAAGAAAAGTAGCCCAGTAAAGAAGAGAATATTGCTTCGATCGTTGCTTGTTACAGCAAACCATTTTGCTTTGATACCACATATACAGATTTAACGTAACTTAATCCCATATTTTTTACTGAAAAACTATTTGTCTTTGTTAAATGACACTTTGCAACACACGAATAAAACGTTCTTTCCTACTATTCTCAGTAGTATATAATAGCCACACTATTATGATGAAGAAGTAGGATAGATTGTTATTCTGGCAAAAAAAACTTTTAGGGGAAAATATTTGAAAACAAGTGGGTTTTTCGGGTTTGAAGAAACACGAAATGTTATACAGGTAAAACTTGAATATGTCAAGGCATTAGTTTTGTAATTTTAAATATCTGTCAACCATATAATAATTAATTTCCGAAAGACTCTGGTGTAGTTTTTCGTCCAAACTTAAACCTCATAAGCAACCCTTGATTATATTTCATTGATATTTATTTTAAAACAAAGTATTTTGTATTTGTTATTTTGTTCAGAACCGGTCCGAATGTTTTATTGTTTCAAGCAACAAATATAATGTGGAGCTTTGTTATCATTAATCTGATATAATGATTATATTTCAAATGACGATTGAGTGCCAATATGGGCCTTTTTCTGTTACTTTATGTCTATTAGTAGGCACTTTTTTACCTAGATCATACAATTCTATATTTTACCCTGAAATAACATAAAATAAAGTTTCCTTTTAAAAGGAAAGGCTTGCTCAGTTGTGCCATCATCCCTTCCCTTTAAAATTGTTTTTTTTTTTTTTCAATTTATTATCACATTTTTTTTTAATTACGGTATTTGTATATCATTAAGGGTTTATTTAGTTTGTTTTTTTCTCGAAAAAAAAGTTTCACTTTTAAAGAGATAGGTAGCTATAGGGTAAGGCAAAGACTGGACGAGCACCTGTGCCCATTTGTTTGAGCACCAGTGTTATGTGTGCAAATTTGGACCAAATAGGGACCAGAAGTCCACTGATTATAACTGAACAGGAACATGCTGACGATAACAGTAGCAACTTTTTTTTGTAAAAACGAATAATTTTTTGTCAAAAACGATTCGAAATCTATTCTTTATTGTATAAAACTAATAAAGAAAATAATAAATCGTAAAAATACTAACATTGGCTCTCACGTGGAGATCGATATATCATACTGAATGGAAACAAGTGTGCACATTTCATTTCCAATTTTTTCGCAGAGAGAGTCATTCGTTTTGGCAGTTGCTAATTTCATTTATATGGCAGCTTTAGAGACAAGTAAATGCACTAAAAGACTTCGTTACGTGGTACCAATGAATAAGCATGTATCAACTATGTTACACCTAAAATATCTATGATCACAGAAGGAGATCAACACGTGGTAAGGTTAATGATATGCATGTGCTATTTTTAGATTACCTCACCTCTTTCAGTAGATCTAAATATAACTTGATCATGCACTAATATTCTGCGTGATTCGGTCACGATCTTTTGGTAAGCAGGACCGCCCTTTGGAGACGGAATACTACTACAGTAACCATTCTCTATTGTATAAAACTAATAAAGACAAAAACCATTTATAAAAGTAACTACTTTTGCGTCTTGAAAAAGAATTGAAACGGAATCAAGTAAAAATAGAAATCCTATTTATATAAACAAACTGGGATTACCGAAGTAACTAAAATAGCTGAGATTTTCGTAATATTACTTCGTCTGATTCCGCAGTATGACGGAATCGCCCGAATTGTCACGATTGCAATCGGAACCACCTCGGCCATTATCTTAATCCGAAGAGTGACGGAATGGGCCGAAAAGTTGCGATTGGCACGATTGCAGCTGGTTTCCCGTTCAATCATGCACTAACAAATGTAAACAGGAAACCACCTAACCGGAACAACTTTTCCAAAACAAATGGCTTGCAGCCGTGGCTGCAAGCCAATAAAGAAACAAGTAAAATGGTTTCCTGCGGGGAACATTTTTAATGATATAAAGATATTTCATTGAACTATCTTCAACATTGTTTGGGGAGGGGGGAGATAAATAAACGTGTGTATCAGGAATATAGTTGACAATAATCGATCAATATAGAAGAAGGTCTTTGGAAACTGGTGACCGTTGAAGACCGGAGACGGTCGAACATAAAACAATTATTTCTTTTTAAGAAAATGATTAAATAGGCCTACCATTTTATGAACAATTCCGAGCAAACAAAGAATAAAGTAAACACACAAGTTTACGCAGAAAATATCTCTATTTATTATGGCAAATGCCACTACGAATATTTTAATTTTGTAGATTTTCAGTATGAACAATTTATGGTTTGTAAATTTGATATAGATTTTAAAGAAACATTGATAATTTTCAAACACATCATTCAAGTTTTCCCACCATAAACGGTAAAATGATTATTGAAAATTAGAAATATCACGTAATAGTTTTTTGTTCTTAATTAGGTGTAATTCGGACAAATTCCCTAGAGGTAAATCCGTAACGTACCGGCAAACGGTATTTAGCTAGGTTTTCGAAAAGGTCAATTAACCAATCATGTACGGTTTACAGATCACATGCTCCTCCATGAACCGAAAACAGGTCACGTGCTCCTCCATGCCTCTAAAGTTAAACGCGTACAAATACCCTGCGGTCTCCAGACCGCAGGGAATAAATCAAATTCAAGAACATGAACGAGATCACAAAAAATATTTTTGTCAGTTATGAAAAAGATAACTTTTGGAGCACTACTTAACCTTGGCATGTTTATATTTTGTTTATACAAAAGAAATTGAACCATCTAACAATAGTATCAGATCAATCGTAAAACATTGTGATAGCTCATGAATGTATCTTGACGAGGAAAATAGGCAATCAAACTGACAAATAGGCCTGGATATAAAGCGAAGAATATCAATGTTAAATCTTAAATAATGTTCATAAATTATGTTCTTTGGTATCTATTATTATTAAAAACGATTATTTAATTAAGCCGAACCTCTGGAAAGGCAAATAGCCTTAATAACGTTGATCATTAAAAAAAACACACACAGACTAGATTTTTATTGAAAATAACGTGAAAATGTGAAATATTCCTCAAGCCAGCTAGAACCGGCTCAATCAGTTCTTGTTCCAATCCTCAATACCTTTTAAATTGAAAGTTTTTATCCAAATGGACCAGAAAAAATTACACCGGGGTGAAAAAAATGAGTAACTCTATAATCAACAGCTGTTATACATTAGATCTTTAAAAATTTTGTCTTGTACTTCAGCCATTTTGTATGATAACTGATCTTTAGCACCTATGTCATCAACTGCACTAAAGCATTATTTATTTATTTATAAATGCTAAATGTCACTTCTTACTGATTATATCATAACGCCCAAAAAGATAACTCTGCATTATGTAATGTGACTGAATGCCAGTGTGCTGTTGAGTTTGTTTGTTTGTTTTTTTATTGATTGGATTTTACGTCACACCGACACAGTAAAGGTCATATGGCGACGCTCCACCTTAACTGGTGGAGGAAGACCTCAGGTGCCATTCCGTATATTATTTCAGGCACGAATGGGAACCTGAGTAGAACCACCGACGTTCCGTAAGCTAGCTGGATAGCTTCCTCACATGGTTCTGTTGAGAATAAAATATACCACTCAACTTTTTCTATGCGACATATGTTTAAGTGTGAATACTTTAACAGATAATTTTATTAACGCCGTATGAAAGGGTTTTTTTTTAAATACTGATTTACTGTTCTGAAGGACATATTTAACCCTCTAAATGAGTCTTAACCTAATTTATTTTGTGCTAGAGAATATGATGAACCCCTTCTCCCCTCTTTGAAGATTTCAGAACATGCAGCGTGTTTTCCATATTTGTTAATTTTTTTTTAAGTTTTAGACTATATACCGTGTGTATGACCCGTGACTATCAATGACAGCTTGGCAGTGCCTTCTCATGCTCCCTATTTGTTTCTGATCGTTCTAATGGGTATGGCTGCCCATTCTTAGACCAACATGGCTCCAAGCTCCTGGATGGTTCTGGGTTGCAGCTGAAAAACTGAAATTCTAACCGTCAGCAAATTCCACATGTGTTCTATTAGATTTCATTCAGGTGAGCGAGCTGGCCCGTCCATGCGGTCAATAGATTCCCTCTTAGGTAGTTAGGGGGCGAGCATATTCGTCCGTTAGAATGAACTGATCTCCGACTGCTCCAGCATACAATCTAACCTGGTTGTCTTAGATGTCGTCTATGTATCGCTGACCTGGCAATGTGAATCTATTTAGGCGACAAAGCTGATGCCTCCGAACACCATTCCTGACCCACCTCCGTAGCGGTCATGCTCGGCAATATTTGCAAGCTGAAACCGTTCAACTCCTTTTCTTAAGACTATAGCACGCCTATCTGTGACGTCTAGGCAGAACCTGGACTCAATAGTAAACAGAACGTGTCTCTTGTGTTGCATAGTCCACCGCGTATGCTCAATTATCCATTCCAAACGGGTCTGGTGATGTTGACACGTCAAGGAGATACGTAGGTAAGGTCTCCACGACCAGAAATTACCTTCATACAGCCTTCTGTGAAAAACGGACCCCAACAGCATTAGCAAGGTCATTTCGAAGCGAAGTCCGTGCGGATGTACCATGCAGTCGGTATCTCTCCCAGACTGTAGTGATGACGGTGTTGTGCACTCCAAGCGCCGCACCACCCTGGCGGAAGGTGGCCTCCTGCTGAAACTATCCCTAAAGCCCGCCATAAATCTGCTTGTCTCAAATGCCGCCTAATGTTAGCATTCGCCATATTGAAGTGACAGATGTAAGAAATGTAAACACTGAATGACAATAAGCTGGTAATGCCGCCGTTTAACAAAAGACATGTGATTGTATACCCCAACAAAAAACATGAAAATAATTGGGTGCATGTTTTCCACGCTACCTAGACGAGTTATAACGGATTAGTCAACACGGATTCATGTCAGGAGACTTTCTCAATTGTTTTATGCTTGTGATAATATAAAAATTAACTTATGGTGCTTAGCAAAAGTTGATTAGAATAGTATTATTATTCATATATCCATGATAAGTAATTTGCCAACTGGTTTGCCATTTTACTTTTATAAAGCTTGCAATTATCAATCAAAATGAAATTATTAAAGTAGCATTTCTGACAAAAGGTTTCATACATGGATGTAAGAGGCAAGAGATTTGAACTACCTGGCAAATAATCTTTTCTGAAATATTTTGCAAAAAAATCATTTTAAATATTTTACTTATTTTATAATTCACATAGTCCTTTACAATTATTGTTAACTTATATTTTAAAAAAAAACAATTATTAATTTATTTGATATTACACAACAGTAGTTATATCAATTAAGTAATGTAGTAATAACCGTAACAACTTACAAGACGACAAATTATAAAAACGCTTTTAAGGACTCGACTATCTCAGTATATATAATCATTGCAACAATTGAACTGGATGTTTATAATCATTAAATAGACTTAAAATTGTAAATGTTCCCTAGATTTTTGTCCCTCCAATCAGTTTGAGAAAACGAAACCTGCATAAATTAAATACCTTGACTGTAATAAACATTCAATTAACATACTCATGTTTATAATAGTTTTTTAGGCAGGCGGAATACTTTTAGTATTTCTTCTTTTGATTAAGATAAAGGAGTGTTAATTATTTTTTAAAAAATTACTTACTCTAGCAAATATGCCATTGTTCTTATCTATAAAGCACCATTTGTTCCCTTACCGAAGTAACTACAATTAAGAAACAATACATTAATGTGATAAAAGACCTCTGAAATAGATGATAAATTAATCCTTTTTTGTACACAAATAACTATTATTACCAGAAGATACTCTTTTTGATAGCAAATTCATAGAGACTGTTTCATAGCAACTCAATGCATAATCAATAAAACAATATGTTATTATACATTATATTACTTTTACAATTTTTATCTGTATTTTCGATTGTATTTCTTAAGATATTTGATGTATTCCTTCTTAAATTTGAATGAACTGAAATTCTTTTTTTATAAAAAAACGTTTTGGGGAAAGCAAATTGGGAACAAAATGGGTTGTTTTGGGAAAAATCCCTTAATGAAAAGAAAATTTATTAGTAAAAGGAAATTTTAAAGTCCCAAGTTTTCCCCCTAAACCAAAATTTTTAATTAAAACGGGTCACTTTCTGTGCCCCTCCCCGGGTTTGGGTTTTCTTTTTTTGGGGGAGTTTTAAATTTTTTAAATTTTGGTGGATTTTTCCCCATTTTTGCGGAGTTTTTTTAAAACTTAAAAACTCGCCCTTGCTGTTGGCACTTGTTTTGTAAGCTGTTTAAACAAATTTTGTTTCGCCCCCTTTCATTTTCAGTGGTTATTGTAAATTTTTCAGTCCTTCGGGATCATTGATTCCAAACCAAATTTTTCGGGCGTCCCTTTGTGGAAAATGATTTAGGTTTTTTTGAACCCGGGATTTTTTCATGTGGGAATTTTCAGTTTTGCTTACGGGAAACGTTGGGCCCGAAACAATTACCCGGGGAAATAATGTGGGGTTCCCCCCTATCAGTTTATTGGAAAATGTTAAAAGGGTTTTTAACCTATAAAGTTTTTTTTGCCCCCATATAAAAAAAAACAAAACCCTCAAAAAATTTTGTTTTGTGGATTTAAAGATTAAAATTAAATTTTTTAAGATTTTTTTCTAGAAGGGGTTTTACCCCTTTCCCAATTATTTTTCGATGGAAAAGCTTATTCAATCGAGTCTTCTATTTTTTTCCTTTTAAAAAGGTTCCCAAAAGCCCCCCCCTCCCAAACCCTTTAGAAATTTTTTTTAATTTTTTTCGGTTTCCAACCCCCTTTTTTTTTTATAAAATTTTAAATAACCAGAACAAAAAACCCAAAAAGGTAAAAGGTGTAGGGTTTTGTTTCGTTAAATCTGTATACATGGTGACAAAGTAACACGGAAAGCTCTCACCAGGAATTACAAGGGCAATAGTCAATCCATCCTGTGCTTCTTTTCAATGTTAAACTCAGCATTGCAATTAAGATGTGGTTTTGAACCATGTATATTCTCAGAATGCCAATATAATAAATTAAAGCAATTAACAAAACTGAGCAAAGATTATGTAGAAAATTGTTTAATGTCAAACTCATATCTCATGTATCCGATTGGCCACAAACCAGCACACAGACTATAGATTGACCGATGAAAATCAGTCAGAACAGAGCTCAGAAAAACAATTTTAACCATGGGACCTTGTCGACAAGATAGGTCCAGGTATATACAGTTTAAACGATGACTGATACATAATGGCAGCCAGTACACAGCATTTTAGGATATCGCCGGTATCATAGTTGATTTAATATGTACATTTAAAAAAAACATGTTGTTTTTTTTGTTGTTGTTGTTTTTTCGGAGGGAATAGATTAAAGGAGTAACGTGGAACTGAAAATATATTTCAAAAGGTATACACCTTTATCTCATGAAAAATATCTCAATTTATCAACAGTAAAAATTACATTGTTTCTATAAATATTTGGTAAATTCTTGAAAATGTTCTAAAAATAAAATGCCCCAGTTGGATACTATACGTAAACAGGATTTTAAATAGGGTTTTAACCGTTAGGCAATCGTTTCTTGCATGCGCAATTTGCTTTAATGCCTTTCTTTCATAGTTGTTAAACATTTTTAAAAGGGAAAGGTTTTATTTTTAAAAACTTCAAAAACAACAAATTTTAAAAAATACAGTTTTAAAAATTTTCCGGGAACGGGGAAAAATTTTTTTTTGGAAAAACCACTTTCGTAAAAGTTTGAAACTCGGGTTAATTTGTTGGGGTTTAGAAACAAAATTTGTTTATAAACATTAAATTTTTTCGGCATCCTGTTTTTTCCCACTTGGCTGTATTTAAATTTTAAAAAAAAACAAACTTTAATCAATAACCTCTTTATATACAATATGCAATATTTTTCTAGACCAGGTGTAATTTTCATTCTGACACGTGTGATATTTATAAAAAAAAACTTGTTTTATAATTTACTGGAGATTGCTTTACTCTTTCTTGACATATTATTTTCTTTTCTTTTTTTCTTATTTTTCTTTTTATGTATGTTTTTGTTTGATAAATGAAATACTCTTGTTACCAAACAAACCTCTCAGAAACTAAATGCTAATAAAACCGAATGTATTAATTGAGTATAATCCTTTTGTATCAGTAAATTAAAATGGAATCATTGATTTTACAGCTAACGTTAATCAATATTTTAATGCAAATATTAAATTTTCATTTGCATTCTTTTCTTCAAGTAGTGATATGTGTTGTATTGTCATGTTTCACACAAATAATGCATCCATTGAGATTTATAATGTTTTTATATTTCTACAGCTGCATCAAACATTTATGCTAGAGATGAATGATTAAAGCCAAGGTAAATGCTAAATGTTGAACTCAAAATAAATCAAACTATGTGATTCTATAAAACTTCACAAACAATTATATGCAGAATATTTGGAATTTAAATCAAAATGGACACCAAACACGGCAAAATGTTGCAAGCCTGCTTTGTGTTTGCTCTGAACAAGAAAAAGCAATAGGCGAAAACTAAATAAAATTGTATTTTTCAGAGGGATCACATGTTATGAAGCCTGCCGACCAAAGACAGCTGTCAAAAGACAACTTTTTAGCAGACATCATTGATAATAATATAGATATTAAATGAAAATACTTAAACGACTTTATGAGAGAAAAAAAGAAATGCAGAACTAGCAATTCCGCCGATTTACCAAAAGTGTCATGATTAACGATCTTCAGGGGTCAGGATTGTTATAACTCTGGCTGAAATGTACTCATTTACAACACGTCCATTCAGCACAAACAACAACATACGATAATGAAATAAATGATATTAATTAAACCTTAAATGTGGCACAACAGAAACTAAACTAATCAAAGCACAGAAGGCGCTGAATTTGTTTGGGTCTCAGAATGTCAGAAAGGTGGTGGTTGTGAGATTATAAAACAATTTGTTTTTGTATAGTGCCACCAATGCTTTCTAGCGTTTTAATTGTAGTAGATTGGCTATAAGACTAATTGCAACACTGATATTCGATCCAATGTTTATTTGACTTAAAACAATTTGAAAAAAAAATGAGTTGCCTTAACTGGGATTTGAACTTCAGACTCTCGCTTCATAAGAGAGCGCGCGCAAACCCCTCGGCCACGGTGGATTTACATGTTAATGGCCTGAAGAAAACCATATTGTTCTAGTTAGGGTTTGAAACGACGCTAACTGTTGTTTAACAATTGTGTAAATAATCATGGCGCTTACTATAAGCATATGTATATCTATAAAGAATAAAACAATATTAGAAATCTTCGACCATTCGGGAATTATTTTGCTTTGAAAATTAATCCGCCTGTCATGTGACCATATTTACGCAGTGATCTCCCCTAAATTTTTCGCCTTAGTGTTACATATAAAGGGAAGTAACCGCTTCAAAAAAGCGGACTACTTTCGGCACCTGCAATTAACAGCATTAGAGTCTGAAATTTCGCTACCATTATTTGTTTGGTCTGACGACCCAAACAAATAAAAATGGTGCTTAATCAGACTGATTGAGCCAGTGTCAGCACGGCAGTGATTTAATCTAACAAGCACACCGTAGGGTCCATACTACAAGAAGTTTAGTTTCTAAAAGATGTTTTTGTGCTTTGCTTATAAGGAACAGGATCCGGTATCTAGTCATATATTTCTTCAGACCCTGCACCGCAGAATAATCTCCATATTGGCTCATAAGCTAGCAGGTTTGACAGTACGAAATTTTAACAAAAAATGCTTTCGAGAAGTTAAATCATTCCAGAGGTAAAATGGACCTTTAACCTTCGGAAATAAATATTGTTTCTTCTTGTAGAAAGTGCAAATAATATATAATTATTGAATAGAACATTTTACATGATATTTCATGATGTATGCCCTTTAAATATTAAAATATGACCAAATTAACGCTTTCTGAACCTTGAATTGAAATATTCCTACTATAAATTCCAAAGTCTCAAGTACTCTAGAACCACATTTTAAACATTTTCTATTTAATACAGACAGATCAATAAGATTTTGACATGCAAATTCACGTAATTTCCTGTGATAAATTGAAACTTAACATACTTCATGGTGTCTGCTCTAACAGACACTCGTTTCCATTTTTCAGGAATCAATTTTAACTTCTTCGTAAATAATCAGACCGTGAATCATCAGACATTTTTCAAACGGCATACATATATGTGAAAGTCACCTGAGTGATTCCCTTTTTGCAAAATTGTATTCACATTTATTTCCTCCATTCAAACATATGCAAGTGACATAATCATTTTTTTAGAAATTAACTATTTTCTGCAGGAGAATTATGATTTGGTTTACAATTTGAAAACTACCTTATCACATGTGTTGTATTTACTAATATACATGTATATGGAAACGTTAATGAAACAATTGTTAATGTTTTCCTTGTCTGCCTTTTTTTCAAAACTGAAAGTCACACTCACATTTTTTGCGATTAAAAATAGGATTTAATGTTTCATACAAAATGAAATAACATAGAAAAAGTTTCCTCAAAGGGTCACAGAAGAAATTCTCATTCCATACATCGCCTATGATAGTTTTTTTAAGACCAACACAATTTTATAAAGTTGATTTTTTGTGGACACAAGAAGCGTAAAAGAGACTATAAGCTTATCTTAATCGAAAATAAAATATTTATTTATTAGATCGTAAACTTCGTATCCACTGATTGCATTATATCTTAGATTATGCTTTTAAAATAGCATTATTAGCTTACATAATTTGATTTCCAAATTGTCCATACATTCCAATAATACCTCCGAGGTCAATATTTCATATGCAAGGAAATGAAGTAAATGTTGTTCCTGTTGTTTTGTTGCTCTTTTGTTGTTTGTTTGTTGTTGTTATTTATTTATTTATTTAAACATTTATTTATTTATTTATTTATTTTATTTTGATCAAGAAATGATTTGCATTTCATCCCTTATAATCTTCTCTTATAGCACAATAAACACAAAACACACAACGTCTTTTCATATCTACCCAAACTGACAAATATTGTATAATTTATATTCCTTGGTATAATGTAGAATCAACGATACATTTTATAGTTATATAGTGAACAAGTAATATCTTACTGTAGCAAACGAAATACAAAGCCGGAAATCTACATATTCGCTTATACCTTTTTCATGAAACAGTTATCATTTATAGAGAACCATAGTGAGCTAGTACAGACGTACAAATTATTCAGTTGTCAAGATTAAATGGTTTTCAATGTCTTTTTGTCGCTTCCATATAAAAGACATCGCCTCCGTCCCATATATGGAACACAGTATGACAAGAAATCCCAGAAAAGACATCGCCTCCGCCCCATATATGGAACACAGTGTGACATGAAATCCAAGAAAAGACATCGCCTCCGCCCCATATATGGACCATTTTTATATTTTTATTTATCGAAACACGTAAGTTACATAAAAGATTAATTGTTATAAACATTTGATAACAAGTTTGATCCGATATAAACTCTTTCCCTTCCTGTTTTTTTTCACGCCGACTTTCCAGCTTTTACAGGTGGAGGAAGACCTCGTGTGTCACCCGTGCATTATTTCAAGCACGAGTGTGCATCAAAATGGAACTACAGAGGTTTCGCAATTTATCTAGATAGCTTTCTTATATGAAAGAATCCAAAGTCTCTTGCGATATTCTAATTAACCCAAGTGGCAAGACATTTGTAGTTAACGACCATAACTATTTGGTAAGGGACCCCCATCCCATTAGAATCTAAATCTAAATGGTCCCTCAGTATTATGAGCTGCAGGGTTTTGGTATACCATTTCGCTAGCATGATCAGTCTGCAAGCATGTTTTCTGGAATATTTTGCATAAAATCATTTTAAATATTTAATCATTTGATAATTCACACATTCCTTTACAATTATTGTTAACTAATATTTAAAAAAGTATCATTACTAATGTATTTCATATGACACATAAGAAATTATATCATTTTAGTAATGTAATAATGATCGTATCAACTTATTAGACCTCAAATTATAAAAGATCTTTTAAAGACTCGACTTTCTCAGTAAATATGATAATGATTTTTACAGCATTAAATGGACTAAAAAGTTTAAGTGTTCCACCGGAATTTTTGTCCCTCCAATCGGTTTGAGAAAACGATCCTTGCATATATTTTATATCTTGATTGATAATCGTTGTTAATATTTTTTAAGCAGACGGAATAATTTTTAAACTTGCTTACTTTGTTACTTAGATATAGGAGTGTTAAGTTTATTGCAACAAATTACTTCTTTCAGCAAACTTGACATTGTTCTTATCGATATAGTGGTATTTGTTCCTTTGGGTGATATATATTTTTCATTGTATCGCAAAAATAATGCATTAATCAAGTTGCACATATCACTTATATTAAAAAAACCCTCTTTAAAAATTTTTCGAGCAAACATTTCTATGGAGGGAATTAAATTTGCTTTTGAACTAAAAAACAAAATTCATAAAGAAACTTAACACACATTTCTAAAAAATTCATTTTCCAACAAAATCGCTTTTTTCCTGTAACAGATAAAATTTTAAAGAGGGGGATTATTTGTGTGGAAGGTATGATTTTTTTTCCGGTCCATTTACAAATTGAATTTTCTAAAAGTTTTTTGTTTTTTGTTGCTTGAAAGGGAAAGGATCCGGTATCTAGTCAATTTTTCTTCAGACCTACCCAAAATATCTCCTTTTGGCTCATAACAGAGTTTCAGATAATTTTTTTAATAAAAATGCTTTTGAAGTAAAATCTTCCAAGGTAAATGCCCTTTAAACCTTCGAAAAAATATTTTCTTTTTGTAAAAGTGCAAATAAATATTTTTATTGAATAGAACTTTTTCTTATTCAATTATGCCTTTAAAAATATTAAAATATGACAATTAACGCTTTAGAAAATTGAATTTAAAAATTCCCATATAAAATTTAAATTCAAAATCTAAACCCATTTTTAAACATTTCATTTAACAGACATAAAAATTTTTGACATCAAATTCACTTATTCCTGTGTAAATTGAAACTAACTACTCATGGGGTTCTCTCAAAATCCCTTTTTCCATTATTTAGGAACAATTTTAATTTCTTTGAAAACATCAAAAGTTTTTAAAAGGCATGCAATATGTCGCCCGATTTTATTTTTTTTTTGAAAATTTATTACTTTTTTACTTCATTCGAAATATTCAAGTACATAACTTTTTTCTTTGTTTTCAATCAGAAATTCAAATATAATGTATATGGAAACGTTAATGAAACAAGTGTTAATGTTTTCCTTGTCTGCCTTTTTTTCAAAACTAGAAGACACACTCACCTTTTTTGCAATTAAAACAAGGATTTAATTAATGTTTCATACAAAATGAATTAACATAAAAAAAGTTTCCTCAAAGGGTCACAAAAGAAATTCTCATTCCTTACATAGTCTGTGATAGTTTTAAGACCAACACAATTTTATAAAGTTGATTCTTTGTGGAAACAAGAATTGTAAAAGAGACTATAAAACGAATAATTTTTAGACTTGCTTTCTTTGTTACTTAGATATAGGAGTGTTAATTTATTGCAACAAATTACTTCTTTCAGCAAACTTGACATTGTTCTTATCGATATAGTGGTATATGTTCCTTTGGGGCGATATTTATATTTCCTTGTATCGCAAAAATAATGCATTAATCAAGTTGCACATATTATAGTTAAGAAACCTCGTTTCTAACATTATTGTGATGCAAGACCACTCTAGTTGATGTTGAATATATGCTATTTGAACTAAAATAACTACAAATACATGAAGAAACTTGAAAATCGTATTTCCTATAAAATTCAGTTTTCTTCAACAAAATATGCCATTTCGTCTAGACTCGTTTCACATCAAACTTGGATCATCATATCAGTTGTACTAATTTTTTTCAAAGTAGATCTTGTGAGTAAAATATTTCAAAGGAATCATTGCTTAGAATATGGAGTCCAACCTTTCTTACAATCTAAGGAATCTTATCAACAGAAACATTGTCTTTTTTTAAGAAATAACGTGTGGTCAATCATTTCTTGCAACGGACACATTATTTGATAGCGAATTCGTAGCAACTCAATGCATTTCTTGCAACTGACACACTGTTAAATAGCAAGTTCATAACAACTCAAGGCATGGTCAATAAAATAATAATTTATTATATATAACATTATTTTACAATTTTAGACTAGTATTCTCGATTGTATTCCCGAAGGTATTTGATGTATTCTTTCTTCCATTGGAATGACTAAACTTAGAATTCCAATAATAAAATCTCTTTTTGTAGAAAGCAATTGCAGAAAATGTTTTACAACATCCCTTTACTGTCAGAAATATCTTATTAATGGAATTTAAATGTCAAAGTTTTACACCTAAAAAGATTCAATTAAAACTGTTTGCAATTTTCGTCTGTTTGCTTTTTTCTGTGCTCTCGAGTGATGCCCTTTCCCAGAGGTTAATACTAACAACAGCAATGTTTATGCACTGTGTGGAAGCTGTAAACATTTGTCATGTAGTTCATCTCAGTGTTGTTTTTTTTTATAAAATCCCTGTGATCATTGACTCCACCCAATATTTACATAACATGTCCCATTTACTTCACTGCAGATTAATCTCACCTTATATAGGCACAAAATTAGAAATAATTAAACACCTGTCAAATGTCTAAAATTTAAATGATTGAACATTATTTGTATTTTCTAACGTATGAGATTATCAAACCGATTTTAATACCTTTTGAAATGTTATTGTAACAAGGTGCATTTTGTAGAGTTTTACCTGTAGTAGAGCAGATAAATGTTTTTATTAAAGATATTTTTAAACCTGAAAGTCAAACTCGAAGCTTCAAATTTTAAAGATATAATTAATGTTTGTTAAAGGCGATTGAGCTTACCTCATTTGATTTCTCTACTAAATTACAAATATATGCTTCCGCTTTTAGTCATATTCCATTTTTATTAGACATGACCTCAAAAATTTCTACTTAACTTCATAAAAAACGAGTGTCAATAATTTGAAATGCCATGGGTGAGAATAGTAAATCGAATGTATAATTCGAGTGTTGAAAAGTTTTTTCACAGCTTTTTCTTATTTCAAATTAATAATTGTACGCCAGAATGTGCAGGAATTTTGTTTCTGTATATGTACATAGTGACAAGACAAAGTAACCGGGTAAGCTCTCACCAGGAGTTCCGTGTTAAACAGAGCATTGTAATTTAAATGTGATTTAGACCAGGTATATTCTCAAAATTCAATACAATTAAAGTAATTAACAAAACTTTGTCCAAAGATGATTGTAGATAATTGTTAATCTCAAACTCATATCTCATGTATCCAATAGGCCACAACCCAGCACAAAGACAATTAACATTTGGTCAATGAAAAGATTCAAGGCAGAGCTCAGGAAAAACGCATCGTAACCAATGTAAATTGTCTACGAGGTGATTGAATGAACAATTCGAATTAATGTAAAATAAAACAAAAGGTGTTTTTACATTTAAATTTCATATTAAGAAAGATCAAACATTCAACAAAGTATATACAGTATAAACGATTTGATAGCTACAAAATAACAGCATACTAGCTTAACCAAATACACAGCTTTTTTGGCTTTGAAACCGGTATCATGGTTAATATAATGTAAATTGATAAATGCATAAAAACATAACATTTAAATAATTTAAAGGCATTGATTACTTATGAATGCTTATTTTGGAACTGAATTACAGCAGTTAAAATCACAGAAATGGGTTTGCCCACGGAGTTTTTTTTAATACATCTTGTATGTTGAATAGTATTTGTTCAGAAACTATTCATGATAGTTACACAAAACATGTTAACTTACTTTGGCAATATTCAATATAGATGATCAAAATATATACATGTATAAATAAATATGTTCAAATACCACTTTATTTATACATATACTTTGCAACCGCATATTTGTCATTATTTTATAGATCAGGTGTAATTGGCTTTCATTCGCACACGTGTAATATTTATATAAAGAAATGTTTTATTATTTAGTGGAGACCTTTGCTTGACATTTTCTCTTTTCTCTAATGTGTGTTTTTGACTGATTAACACTATTTCAAGTAAAGTACTTTTGTTACCATACAAATTTCCCTGAAACTGAATACCAATAAAACTGAATGTATTAATTGATAAAACTATGTTTGCATGGAATTATCGCTTTAACGGCTAATGTTAGTGAACTGGTCAATATTTTAATGCCAAAATTAAATTTTCATTGGCATTCTCCAAGTTGTGATGTGTTGTATTGTCATGTAAAACACAAATAATGCACCCATTGAGATTTATAATGGTTCTGGATTTTAAATACCTGCATCAAACATTTGTGTTACAGGTGAATGATTAAGATCATGAAGTTAAATGTTAAACTCAAAATAATTTTATAAAAAAATTGCAAACACTTTCATGCAGAATATTTGGAATTTAAAACAAAATTGAGACAAAACACGGCAAAAAGTTGTAAGTTTGGTTTGTGGGTGCCCTAAACGAGAAAACAATCAACGAAACTAAACGAATGGTAATTTTCAAAGGGATCACATGTTATGAGGACTGCCTGCCAAAGACAGCTGTCAAAAGACAAATTTTAGTATCAGGCTTCATTGATTATAATTGAGATATACAGAAACGACTTTATGAGAGAAAAATAAAATGCATAACTAGAATGTCTACCGATTCATCATGAAATATTAGAATCTGGCTCTGGCTGGAATGTACGCTCTCGCTGGAATGCACGGGCAGACTATTTTCCAAAAGCCCATTCAGTAAAAACAGCGCTCATATGAAAATGAAATAAATCAAAATGAAAACTTAAATACGGCCCAACAGAATAAAACTGAGACTGTTGTAGTTTAAGCAAGGTGGTGATTTATGCAAGCTGCCGGTCACACTTAAATTAATATTCAAACATGAACATGGTGTTAGATAAATTAGATACTGCGGCATTCGTTAAGTTTTGCATTGATGCAGAATCTAATGCAGCTATGTTTCTTGTACAAAGGCATTATCAAAAACCCGTCAATAAAATTTTGATCTGACATATTTATATAATCCTTCCAAAACAATAGTCCCGAGAGTAAATATATTTTTCTTACGTATTAATTCCAATGTCTCAAGTACTCTTGGACCATACTTTAAACATTTCTCTTTAATACAGACGGATCAATAAGATTTTGACATGCAAATTCACGTTATTTCCTTGATAAATTGAAACTTACATACTCCATGGTGTCTGCTGTAACAGACATACGTTGTCATTATTCAGCAATCAATTTTAACTTCTTCGTAATTTCAAACAACATACATGTAAGTTAAAGATATCTGATTGATTTCCTCTTTTGAAATTAAGTTATGCAAAATTGTATTCACACATTTTATTCCTTCACAACTAACATCATAATTTTTACTGGAGTTACAGAAACATTTTGAAATGTCAATTTACTTCTATTTTCTGTTCAGGACTTATGATTTTGTTTAAGATTTGAATGCTACCTTAACACATGTCTTGCATTTACTCATATACATGTAATCATATGGAAGCGTTTTAGAAAAAAAAATGTTAATATTTTCCTTGTCTGCGTTTTTATTTTACATTATCTTATTATTATTTTTTCAAAACTAGAAGTCATGTCATTTTTGCTAATGTTTCATACAAAATTTACGTAATTAACTTAGAAAAAAGAGTTTCCACAAAATGTCATAGAAGAAATTCTCATTCCAAATACCGGTAGTGTCTGTGATGGTTTTTAAGACCAAAGCAATTTTCTAAACTTGACTCTTTGCGGAAACAATAAGTGTATAAGACACTGTAAGCCTATCTAAACCAAACATAAAACATTTATTTATTAGATCGTAAAATTCGTATCTACTGATTGCATTATATCTTAGATTATGCTATTAAAATAGCGTTGTTAGCTTACATAATTTGATTTCCCAATTCCAATACATTCCATTTATACCTCTGAGGCCAATATTTTCAAAAAAAAAATGTTGTTCCTGTTTTTGTTTTGTTTTTTTTGCTGTTGGTTTGTTTTACTTTATTTATTTATTTATTTTATTTTAATTTGATCACGAATGATGTGCATTCCATCCTAAAAATCTTCTCTTATGGCACAAGAAACACAAAACACACAACGTCTTTTCATGTACCCAAACTGACAAATATTGTAATATTTATTCCTTGGTATAATGTAAAATCAACGATACATTTTAAGACGTTATATAGTGAAGAAGTTATAATTTACTGTGGCAAACGAAATACAAAGTCGGAAATCTACATATTCGCTTATACCTTTTACATGAAGCAGTAATCATTTATAGAGAACCGTAGTGAGCTAGTACAGACGAACAAATCATTCAGTTGTCAAGATTAAATGGTTTTCAATGTCTTTTTGTGGCTTCCATAGAAAAGACATCGCCTCCGTCCCATATATGGAACACAATGTGACATGAAGTCCCAGAAAAGACATCGTCATCGCCCCATATATGGACCACATAAAATCCCAGAATGGTCTAGAATATCTTTAATTAATGGTTACCGGTAACGCTGTAAGTGTTTTTTATAATATACAATTTATGATAAACAAGATCTACAAGGAAAGGCGGCGCTCCGTGAATACAACCCCCACACGACACAGCAACAAGAACCAGCGACAATACAATATACGCCAGTCAAATGTGACAACGGACCCTTCACCAAGTGAAGTCCTGGGAAATAAGCTGATCAATTCACAAAAGATTAAATAACCAGGTAAAGCCGGTGCTTGTGGGTGTAGACGGAAGCTTATACTTGTCAGCACCGTCAAGAACAGGCCAATCAAACGGAGACTGCAATATGTTTAATTTTGCCGTATTGTGCGTTCTTTAGTCATACAGATATTTCTTTTTCCTCTCTTTTGTTTGTAGAAACACACTTGGGTGACGGGAGAGTATGGTGTCAACAACATGTTCGGAGTTTGATACGGACAAGGATTTTTCTAAGTACACGTCATCTGGGTGAAAGTACATAAATTAATAAAATTCGACTTTTTTGTTTGAAAATAGATTCTTATTTACAAAATTTACTCGGAATCAGGTAATTCACTCCAGCTATTCGCCTTGTATATGCCTGTTCACCCTCATAAGTACTACCGGAAACAGAAGCAGATTCCGGTGATCCATATAAGGTTGGTCGTCTGCGAGTACAGTTTTCGCGCCAAAACAAGCGAGCAAACAAGGATGAGGAATAATCTCCATAGGTAAGACTGTATTGACCCTATAGGCTTCTTTGGCAACTCCATTGAACAAGTAAGTATCCCATTTTATTATATGGTTTATGAACCAAATAATTGTTACTAGTGCACCACCCCAGTTAATGTCGAACTTGAATTACCAAACATCTAAAGACCGGAAGGGACTGCCAGTTTGTAAAATTCCACAACAGTGACACATTCTCGTCCTGAAAGTTACAATTTTACTCATTTGTATAATATTTGACATGTATTTGATGCAATAAAATATGTTTAGACTAAAACTAGATATTTTGATATGAAGATTTAGAGGAAGCTGTATTTTTGTAATACAATGTCTAATTAATATATGGAATATGCATGAGTGAGTGGTCAAAATATCACTTTATTAACTATGATCCTCTCATAAGGTTCCAGTATGTTTACTTTTGCCCATTGGTTTCTCATTTAGGGCTCAAACATTCTTTTTAACTGGGGACCAATTTAGGACAGCACTTTTTATGGAATGGCATTTGAATTGTGCCATTGAAGGTTCAATAATCACACCCATAAGTATACATCATTAATATGTGGCTATATTAAATTCTTAATTAAACATGGATGATCATGTTGAAATGTTGAGTTCTGCGTAAAGCCACTTAACTGGCTATTTTTCAACATTTTGGGAATGCCATTTTTTTAATTTATTTATTTTTTTTTTGGGGGGGGGGGGGGGGGGAAGCAGTGTGTCAATATACTCAATTGTAATAGACATAAAAAGAAATAAACTTATAATAAATAACATAATAATATTTTATTGTATGAATAATCTATAGGGATTCTCTTTTAGTAAAGAATACTTTTTCAAAGAAAATGTTTTTGCATAATTATACATGTATTTGTTTCGGCACTGGGAATGCCTCTGTTTACTAGTAAAATCTATATGAGTAGAAAGCCTTTCTGGTATTGCTAGGGGGTTTTGACTCTAGATTGCATTTAGTGCTGCTGTCAATGACCTATTTACAATTGCTTTTGATGACCGAGCTTGATGCAACATTTACAATTTTGCTGTTATGGGCTTTCTTTAAAGTTTGTGTTTCTTTCTTTTTGAACAACTTACCGCTAATATACCATATAAATTATAACCCAACCCCTTTAGAAAAAATAGGCATTTTTTTTGTTTTGATGATTGACTACTGTCTTGGGCAACATATTCTACCTGTGCAACCAGTGCCTTCATGCAACAGGTGCAGAGAAACATCAGCAGGCACCATTTATGCATTTTCTTGCATATCAGACTGGTGTTTCTTGCATAGCAGACTGGCGTTTCCGTGTGTTTTACCCATGCCGGAAATTTCATCTGGCATGGGGTGCCAGATGAGTCGCGTGCCAAACAACAACGTCATTTTAGCGCACTTTATGAATGAACCGCGTTTATGAACGAACCGCGGGTTCCCTCGGGATGGATATTCCGGTCCGAACCGCAACATATGACAGATATTATTATTCCGTTAGTTTTACCCAAGCCTGAAATCTCATTTAGCATAGTGGGGGCCAGATGAGTGGCATGCTTTACAAATGGCATCATTGTAGTGCATTTTATGAATGAATCACGTCAAAATTACATCAATACAGCATACATGTATTTAAGAATGAAACTGCATGCTTAGGATGACGTCATTTTGCTGTTGTGAATTTGTAAGCTTTTGTAAGAAAATAGTTACGGATGAAATGACATTAATTTCTATGAAAAAAATGTTTTATTGAGGTAAAGAGTTTAAATTATGACAATATGGTAGAATATGCAAGAAAAAATATCTGATAAAAAAAATCGGCAAGCCTTGTAACCAGCCAATGCCGGTTTCCTCGGGATGGATATTCCGATTCCTACTTATGACAGATATTATTAGTCTGTCATGAACAAACTCGGTCAAACCAAGTTTTTTTTTTTATTTTATTGTTCTCGAGGGACAGAACTTTTGAAAGTCAACAAATACTGATATATTGTAATCTAATTACTCGTAGGAAATGCTGATGTGAAGGATAATAAAAATTGTAAGAATCAATATAATAACACTGAATGTCTATGTAAAAAAAAAATTTTGGTTTAATATCTGGGTAGGACAAGTTTCCCATTACAGAAGTTATTAGATTAGTCAAGAACACGAAGAAGATATCAACACTTATTGTCAGCAAGTGAACTTCAACATTTCAATAAATATCCAATTATTTCTCAATTAGTGTTTGCACTGAAAGCTTTGGCTTATGTTTTTTCACATAATTTCTTCAGCTATGAGGATTCACTTTCTCTTTGACCGAATTACTGTTGACTATTTTGTACAGTTTGATATCTCATTAACACTGATGATATTATTCCTCATTTCCTTTGAGGTTCAAGTCCTTAAAATCTGCTGAATTTCATAAATGGCCATGTCTATAGGGTCCATTTATGGAACTGCCCATTATCAGATCTCAGGATATCAAGATGAAATAGAGGATATTGAATGAGTGTAAGTTCAATACTGAATTTATTGAAAAATAGTTGGTACAAATTATGAAGCGGCTCTGCAAAGTACTGTTCATTTTATGTCAACAGGATTCAATAAATTAGTATGAACTTAACAAATATAAATTTATCACATACCCTAAATAAAGTGTTTAAAGTGAAAAAACAATCATGTTTTCAATGAAGCGCCTGTAATGTAATGCTAACATTAAATTTTAGCGCGTCTTTACACCATGTTTGTATAACAGTAATAATAACACAAAGAACGTTGCGTCAAAATTAATGAAGGGCCTTGCAAAATACCGCAAAATCGTCACTGGTATGTAGTAAAATTGGATGTCAATAATTAATCACCCTTAAGTATAGAGCCTTTTTCAGAATACACAAATTATGCATGCTAGCCTGGATTTGTACCAGTGGCAAAAGCTTTCAGCAGGTTTCATGGTTAAACCAACTTAGGATGCCCCCTAACCTTTTCAAAATATGTGTTTCATGTTTTAAAGGAAGGCTTTTGTTATTAAAATTGCCCAACAATGTTGGCAATAGATTGTGAACAGGAGTGTCTAGACAGTAGAAACAGGCAATATCATAGCTGAATGAGCCTGGTAATTATTAATAGGGAAACACTTCATGTTAATCAACTCTGACTAGATTTTTAGATTCTCTTTTTTCATGTCCGGAAACAGGCATCAGTTGTTCAGAGTGGGATATATAATTATCATGAGCTTGCACTTTACCAATGTATTTCTATTGTGCTCTTATGATGGGATAATGATTAGCATGGACATTCTATAGAAGAATCAGTGATTGTTTGAATTTGAGAAGTAAATAAATAAGGAAACATTTTAGCGATGTTTTACTGTCAAAGAACCAGACCAAGAATAATCACTAGCCCTTTAATTATCACCTGTACTTTAGAACTATCACAAGCCAGCCCAACAACTATCACCAGCCCAACAACTATCACCATATTGCAAGAACAAGTACCAATTTTTCACAAGTCCACATACAAACATCAGTCCAATGTCACAGTGTGAGAAAAATTTGCAGCCTGACCAGGACTCCAAACCTGGACACTCAGAATACCATTCTGCAGCTCTATTGACCGAGCTATCCAGCCCTTTATACATCATATCTCCTAGATACTAAGTGAACAGTTCTGAACCATAACACCTACAACACCTATTACCATCCGTAGATTTAACACAAGCACCAGAAGTATCAAACATTCTAGATATCCCATCACCAGCCCTTAAACTATTACCAGCCCTGCAAATATCATCACACTGTAACGTTCTGCATCAAGTGACTAAGTTTCTGTTAAAGATGAGGTGTCATATCTATAATAGTGATGGAATGACCTGGTCAGGGAAAATGGGACCCGATCGAGACCCCTCCTGTTCTGTGTTAACACTCTATCAACTTGTGCTGTACCAGTTGGCTGCAGGTGATAATTCTTGTAATAATCTGGTTGTAATATTTATAAATGATTTAATGATCACTTAAGATAGACTAAATATTTATAAAAACTGGAAAATTATGACAAAAACATTCTTTTCCCAGCAAAATGATAATTTCTATTCACGAATGGCCAACAGACTCGATTTTTATGATTTCATTTGGTAATACTCTAATCCAACCTCATCAGAACAACCACCCTTTGGAAGACAATGAGTTTGGTTGTTTCTGAGAGGTGTTGCTATGGTGAAGTTTAAGGCAAAGGTGACTTTGCAAGGAATTTTCACCATTAAAATTGTTGTGAAGAGGTTATTGCTGTACAGAGGGTCGTACTTGCTATACAGGGGATCTTTCTGTAGAGGTTGCATTTTATTTGTATTAAAAATTGTATACATGTTCTTTTTTGAAATATTGTGTTTAAGTTTTGAAATCCTCTTAAATTATTTTATCAATTTAATAGTTTTTTTCATAATTAAAGGAATTATTCCATTGTTAACCTTAGTGTCTATGACCTAACACCTAGGCCATCTGGTGCTCTATTATAAGGTACTTCTATAAATTTTTAATGCCATTACATACCCTAAGGGCTATCTAATTCTGATATTAACACCCACAAAGATGGTTTTGTATTATTTTGTAATGAAACTGCTTCAGTCTTCATTAGCACATAGTTAATAACATGAGAAATTGAATGAGGTACAGAAATAGGTCTGCCTTTGTGTGATCTATCAAAGTTTCTATTAATTAACAATGAATATAGCCGAAGAAGATAATTCAGTGTTGGTAAGAATCTGATGCAGGTTATATTAAATTGATTAATAGAACTATACATCTTTCCACTGGGCTTTTTTAACCTATTTATTGCGCCTTTTGATTGTTGGTTGAAAACCTCCTGGGCCATTGGATTATTTCATGCGAGGAAGCTGTCCAGCTAGCTTACGGAGCATTGGTGGTTCTGCTCAGGTGCCTGCTCATGGGTGGGCACCTGACTGCAAGTGGTCTTGCATCGCTAGTATTAAAAGATAATATTTCGAAATATGTTGGTGTTAACTTAAAGCTTAACATTGAGCCCAGCAAAATACATAATTTTGAATATTTGTTACTAATCAAGCCCAAAATCATTACATTACAAAAAATTTGGGTTTTCCGGTAAGAAATTTTATTTTGTATTTTGCATTGGGAATGACTTTTTAAATAATTAATAAGTTAAAAGTACACTAAAACAGTTCATAGCTGCTGATGTGTAAATTTCATGTTATATTTTTTTTAATCAACACACAGAAAAAGCAACATTTTCAAACTAATTTTGGTCCAAAATGTTAACAAAATACTGGTTTATATATGTAAACTTGTAACAGTTTAATACTTCATCTAAATATTTTATATAAATTCATTTCAATTTATTTAGATATTCTCTTGCATACTGCATCATATTACACAAGTAAGAATTATTTATTATAATTTGGCATTCCTTGTTTGGTTTTTATGGCCGCCCACACAGTATAGGTCATATGGTGCCGAACAGCAGAAAGATGATTGTTACAAACTTAAAGCATTATATCCATGTAAACAAAAACAACCTTCTAGTAATTAAAATACTTAGGGGATATTTATATTTATGGTTTTTGGTACTAAACATTAAATCAGTCTGAAATTGTCTAGAAACATGCTTTTGGGAATTATTTGTCTCGTATACTTTTTTTAAAACTTTGGGCTGTTATAGTGTACTGTGTCAGACATTTATTATAACTTTTCTCTCAAATTAAAATTGATGTTTGTTTCATCATAACAGGGCTGGAATTTGATGTGACATAGTGATGTTGTTATGTCATATTTAAAATAATATATCCCAAACTGTGATTTTATCGCTCAATAACATCACTGTTTGGAGTTCAGATGCGAGGAATTATATCACGAGGGCGTAGCCCGAGTGATATAATGATGCGCATCCGAACGACAAACAGTGATGTTATCCAGCGATAAAATCACCGATTTGGATATATTATTTCGATTCTAACACGACATAAACAAAAAAATGCTGCCGTTCCTGCTATAAAGCAAAACTGCGCCTGATTTGTTTTCGTTCTTATTGTCAGCGCGTCGGATTTTATAGTGGTTACATCACATGTATAATGATTACGTCACATGTCTAAATATAGAGCGTCAAACAGTGACTCTATTGCATAATAACACACACTTTCGGTTCTTCTATGTTCAATAGGGAAAAATGCGGGTCGTGTTAGAATACTTGTTATAATTGTGAACTGGGACACTGTCACATTATTGAGGTTTAAAATCATTTGTTATGACATTTTTTGAGTTATTTAAACATAAGTTATGACATGATGGTATGACGTCACAAATTGAGACATTTAATAGTTAGTATGATATAATGGGGATATGACATCACAAGTTGTGACATTGTTAAGTTAATTTGACATTAGGGCTATGACATAGTTATTAGTTATGACATTATGGAGGATTGCCTCCATAAGTTATGTCAACATAAGTTATGACATTAAAGAGGTATGACATCACAAGTTTTGACATTATTTAGTTGTTTTAATATAAATTATGACATGGCAGTATGATGTTATTATTACTTATGACATAGTTATGTTATTCTAACATTAGTTGTGACATTATGGAGGTACAAAATCATTGATTATGACATTATTAAAATATTTCAACATTAGTTATGACATTAATGGAGGTTAAGATTCATCAGTTTTGACATCCAGTTATTTCATCTTTATATATATAGTTATAACATGATTATCTATTTATTTAACTAATACAATATTAGTTTCTACATTGCTATTGAGACATTTGAAATAATATAACAGTCACTATCAGATTTGCACTCTGATAATTTGACATATTTAAGGGGATTTTTTCTCATGACAAAATGTGTAGCTGTTATCAATAATTGTCAAAAAAGTAATGGATTACTTATTGTCTTACATGTATATATAGACAAATCAAATGTTTCTATTTAATTCACTCTTTTTCAGATGTGATTGGAAATTGTATTTTTTAAACAAACTTTATTTCTTTACAGCTATGTAAATAATAACATTTTTTATTTTGTTACCAATCACTTCACCAAAAAAGTTTACGGTAGTAGTCTTTTCCCGTAGGCCGTCATCAGTTTTTCAGTGAAAAATAGAAGGTTGCGTCTGTTTAATTATATCAACATAATGCCTACTCTAGCCTTAATTGGTAATGCACGCTGCAGAAGATATATAATTATGGTAGAATATCAAACAATTATTATTGATTGGAACGCAATAATTGCCCTCAACAGACACTGACTTAATGAAAGCTATTTCGCACACTTCCATTGTTTGCTCAACAGTTAGACCACAGTAAAGTTCAATAATAGTATCATATTTAATTTTCTAGTCGATGTTGTTATTATCATTTTTATGGAAGAAAAGATAAAGTTGACAAATGCGATACCTGCACTTTTTTTTTTGATGATGTATATCTGGTTAAAATCCGTTTTACTCTAGTGTTATTATTGACTCGTAACTTTAACAGCGATAT
The DNA here is from genome assembly GCF_026571515.1 of Ruditapes philippinarum. Classification (NCBI taxonomy): domain Eukaryota; kingdom Metazoa; phylum Mollusca; class Bivalvia; order Venerida; family Veneridae; genus Ruditapes; species Ruditapes philippinarum. Next base: position 68,865 of record NW_026852800.1, read on the forward strand.
TGGCGAGCTTATTGAAAAACTAGAAGGTTTCGTGTCCGTATTGATACGCTTACTGAAGGAATTAACTTTTATTGGCAGATTCCGTTTCTCCTGGATGCTTTCAGGAGACATGTAACATTGCTATATAGATGACGGTTTTTATAGAAGTTACCCGCGTTTGTTCGTACACCAATGATGTTTTATTTAATGCAGATATCGTGAGAATGAAAACTTGAATGGCATCAGAGGTGCTTTTGTTTTTTAAGGGATATGCAATCGTCTAATAATGTAGAATATAAAACTTGAAAATTATTTTGGATTTAGTGTCGCTGGAACAAACAAGATAAAATAAAGAAAGCATTATAATTTAAGAAACTGTAAAAGAAAGAGTGAATATTTGAAAAGAAAATCAGACTGCAGAATATAGCACTGCTTGCAATGTAAGATTTGATTCAATTGAAAAACTGTAACCCAGTTTCTTTAAGAGGTTATTAAATTTATTCATACCTGGTTTTGAAAAATTAAAATGGATTTAATATAAATTAACACAGTGATTTGGATATATACAAGAAACAAATCATGGCTTTAATTTTACATTTGAAGTATGCAGAATGTTTACCAGGTAAAGCAGAAAGACTTGCTAAGGTGTCATTTAGAGGTAGGTCAGTTTTTATACAATAATATTAAATATGTTATTATTTGTTTATTGTTTTGGGGTTTTGTCAGGATTTATAATATATTTCTTTAAACTGAATTTCAAATTTTAATTTCAGGAATGTTCTAACAATATTCTTTATAGAGTAGATTTATAGAATGCAATAGAAATTTTTTTAATGGGGGGGGGGGGGGTTGTATTAATTTTGAATTTGTAACATAGCAGCTTTTGCAACACCATAAAAATAGTATGGCAACGACCTGCATATCATTTGTATTGTGTTACACTATAAGTGGGTCTTTTAAAAAATGGTTATTTTCACTTTGAACAGTTCTGTTTTAGCTGAAACGCTGAGAAGAATTTTGAAATATTTCATGATATCAAAATGTTATTATGTTTGGGAGGAAGTTTGTGTGTGTCTCTGGTTTTATATAAGGCATTAACTGTCATGATATATGTAGTTCCTTCATACACTTTCCTTCCCTTTTCAAGCTTTCATACAAAATAAAATGGTTCTGTCAGAAATTAATGGAATAATACAGTATGTGATATATGACAAAAACCTTGTAGATAATAATCTTGGGTAAATTCTAGAGAAAATTTTATATAAGAAAGTATATTGATTAAGTTTTTCCTTGATATTTAAATATTTACACAAAAAAATGAAAGTGCTATACATAATAGTGTTGTTGATTACATTAAAGCAGCAAGCCTTTCAGATAAGCAAAATTTTGAAGAAAAAAAATCAAACTGCAAAAAAATTTTTTTTGTAGTTTATATGAAAAGTATTAGTACACCTAATCAAAGTGACCCTTTGTGTGGTTTATTGGTTTATTCAAGTTTTTATCACCATATTTGTTACTAATGAAATAGGAGTATTGTCAATGTTTCAATTTTTTCTGGGCGCATTCAGCTTTAAAACAGTTGCTTATCCTTTCCCGTTTTATCCTTGTTATGAATGATTATTATCAGAATAATATTCAATCTAATGATATTTGTAGAGTTATGGCTATTTAGTTACTGTAATAGTTAAACATTTGTAGAGTCATGTCCTTTAGTTACTGTAATAGTTAAACATTTGTACAGCCATGGGCTTTAGTTACAGTAACATTAAATTTTGTAAAGTCAACAGCCTTACTGTAATAGTTTAACATTTGAATAGTAATGGCCTTTAGTTACTGTAATAGTTAAACTTTTGTAGAGTCATTGCCTTAAGTTACTGTAATAGTTAAACATTTGTAAAGTGACCCCAATGTCTTGTAAATATTGAAATGGACAGAGTTATGTCATTTTCAAGAACTGTTGGTTTGGCATTTGCTAAGAATTGATCACAAATTATATAAAACTACTAACAGAATATAATAAATTTCATGGCTCTCTAAAACCCTTACCCTGGTGGAATAGGAGATAGTTTACCTTTGTCACCAATATAGAGCCAAGTAAGCATGCACATCTGTGCAATATAAACTGTTGGTTTGATAACTAAGTTTTCATCTTGATCTTCCTAAAATTTACTATGAACAGTTCCAAAAATTTAAGCTGGACAAGTCCATTTAAGAAAATTAGCAAGCTCGGATGTTTTAACAATAATTTTAACTTGATACTTCCAAATGTCAACAATTTCTACGTACTTATTGCCATTGAATAGTAATAATATTGATATAATTCTGCCACTTAATGTTGCTAATATCGTATTAAATAAATGAGACTGCTTGACATTTACAAGACAGCTAGAATAGAACTTCTTTAACTTCTGACAAATTAATTATCATTAAGATGACATTTGTGATGTACTCGGCAAGGTCGTTGCTTAATCTTGATTACAAAACACATAAGCTCGGAAAACACTGACCTAGAAAATTGTGTTCTTTTGAAAGTGATTTCCATTGATTAGGAAACAGACTGAAAATCGTTTCTTATTGGAAAGATGCCTTAAGGTGCCCATGTTCATTAGAAGTCGGGTTTGGAGAAATACAACTTCTGTTTTAATGAGAAAATGTTGCGTTTTTTTACATTCCTTTTTCAATGCTTCAAGTTTACAAGAAGGCTGTTTTTGTAGAGGCGTAAGGATGTAAAACGTGGTTGAAAAATGACTTTTTTTGCAGTGGCATTGAATAATGCATGACAATGCTTGTGTTGTCAATTCCAAAATGATTTTTTATTAACTTACACTAGAATCATTTTCTTTCTGGTTCATTTCTTTAGTAAGCTGAAGCCTCCAAAGTTGCCTTAATACCATAACAGTGTTCGAACCTGAAACCACTTTCTAGGCCATGATTTGTCTGTACTGATGGAAAAAATTGAGTCACCAGTAGGGCTGGAGCAAACACATACTTTGTTTGGAGGCTGTTGCATTCTCTTGTCCATAAGTTAGCCCATTTAATGCTTCTGACACTTGTGAAAGAAACATTGCTGAATGTAATTTTCAAAGTGCAAAAAATTTATTCCCTTCTAAAGTATCTTAGATTCATTTGAAGTAGTATTTTATTTTATCATTTGCAATTTTTTTCTAAATAACAATGTCATACTTATCATCTTTGATAAAGTATTCATAGTTTTGTAAAATGAATACTTTGCCACATGCATTTAAGTACATTAGATTTGAAAAAAAGGTACATGCATTAATTTTAAGGACTCAACCTTCAAAGAAGAGGAACTTGTGTTTAAGTACATTAAATACAAAAAAGGGAAGCATGCATTTAAGTACTTCAAATTTGAAAAAAATAGTTAATTGCATTATTAAGTACTTTAAATTTGAAATTTATAATTAAGTACTTTAAATTTAAAAAAAGAGAAACATGCATTTAAGTACTTTAAATTTGAAACAGAAAAAAAGTAGTTTTGAATTTATGTCACAGAATTGTTTTATAGGGTAAAGTTAGTGTCATTTTCAGTTCTTCAAATAGTAGAAATGGATATTGATTGTTATAAAAGGAATATCTCTATAATACAATACAAATGTGATTGATCTGTTGATCATTTTAGTATTTTAACTTTACATAGAATTTCAAGTATTTACATAGCAACAATTTCAGGAAATGGCTATAATGGATGGAGAGGTTTTGTCATATTTACAGGTCAGTCACTAGAATATTATGTTAGATTTTGCCAGTTTTAGATTTACTTCTACAAATGAAATATAAGTCTTTTGGCATACAGAATCATTGCAAGACTAAATATGATGTATTTGGCATGGTGGCCTAGTGGTTAAGGTAACAGTCTATCTCTCAACCCAGGGATCGTATGTTTGAAGCCCACTGGGAACACCATCATTTTTTAACATATGTTTAACTAATACTGGTTACTGTTATTTGAGATTAAAGTGACATTATGTTCATCCGAATGTAAATGTTGAGTAAACAGGTAAAAATCAAAATAACTACATTATATGCTATAGTTATGTTCAATTTTATATTTAACTTAATCAAAATTCTAATTATTTGTCCAGCATTACTTTTAAGATTGAGTACAAGTTTTATTTCAACAATAAAAATCCATTAAAGGCTTTTTGTTGTTCTTGTTGAATTTAATTTTTCTAAGCAGAAGATTGAATATGTTGACAGTACATTGCCTTGATGATGCTCCACTGAACCAGAAATCTCATAGAATGATACTCTAAAGTATTGCTGCTGGAACTTTCACTGAAATTCATGATTTATAATTCATGATTTGGAGGACATAAAAGTCAGTTTAGTTTAAAAGTACTTCCTTGAGGGTATATTTCTCTCCATAGCTTCCATACATTTATCAATAATTCTATTGTTATTTCTAATTGATTTTGGTGAAAATTGATAGAATGTTTTAATTGATGTGGTACACAGTACCAAGCAGGTGAACCAGTCTATTATTAATTACCATATAAAACTTTGGGTACAGTTTATCTGACCTATCAATATTATTAATTTTAGTTCCTATTTGTTGTTATGATATTTAAATGTAACAATTCTTAAAGGAGCAATGAAAGGATTTATCTGTATTATACAAGAGAGTTTTTTTTAATGAATCTTTTATTTGTCAGTGAAATATATTCTATATCACTCATTTTATATTATCCTTGTTTTTATTATCTTTTTAGAAAATTTCATATTAAAGTATCTGTTAGTTTTTTCATCATGAATTATGTATTTTTTGTGTTATTTTTTTACCATTTCTTTGTCTTTTTTATTATTTGATAAAATAAATCATTTAAAAACAAAAAAAAGTATATTTTAAACTTTCTTTTAATGTTTTGCTGCATAAAAAAATCTGTTTCTCCCTGTATAAAAAATTGTATTGAATTGAATAATTATCTCCCTTTTTTTTGGAAAGAAATGAAATAAATCTGAATTATTATCTCCCTTTAATGAAAATGTTGTAATGGAATTTTGATTTATCCACTTGTTATATGCATAAGATACCTGCTTTACTATCCAAAAAAATGAAATGGAATTAATATCTGTTATTACCTCCCTTTAATTAGGAAGGGTCTTACTAAATTAGATTATTACTACCCTTTGTAGTAAAAGCTATCTTAAAGTTGATTTTTAATTGTTTATTTATTATTTTTACTTGAGGAAGAAAAACCATACTCAAAATGTAGTATATTCTACTCTTAAAACACTATTCTATTAAATAAAGAATTTTTTCATTATAACAGAATAATGTGAAGTTCTCAGATTGCATAGGATTTAGTTTTAGAACCATGTCATATTTCTTTTATTTCCTTCATTTTATTAGTTCTCTATATTAATATCTCAGGGAAAAATTGTAATATGATACCATTCATATCAGAAAGATTCTATTGTTATCGGCAATAAAGGGGAAATGATATATATTGTATTCAGATTACCAGTACTCTTAAGGTATTGTGCCATTTTTCCATATTAATGACAATTTTAATGGGGGCAGCTGATTCTTCCCATACCAGCAGTGCAGACCAAGATCAGCTGGCACATCTGTGCTATATAGCCATGGTCTGCACTATAATTGTCCTTAAATATCATGAATGGTCTGGACCAGATTGGAAAAATGGACAAGTCCATTTAAGGTATTTTAAGCGTGGAAAGGGAGTGAAATGGACCCCCATCCAAGCTTTAGTGCAGGATGGAGGGCATTATTTGAATAAAGCCGGAGGCTGAGCATGTACAAAATAGCATTTCATTTTGAATTTATGGTTTAAGTCGCGTATTCAAAGGTTTAAATTTCCCGCTATATCACGGACATGCGCGTGACTACCGGAAGTAATAACCGGAAGCATGAAACACATGTTTTCACTCATTTAAAGAGTGTTTTTTGTTGCAATAAAGCAACTAAGGGAGGGTTAAAACCTCTATATTATATAATAAGACATTAATCACATACTATGATACTATACACAAGGGAGGGTTTGTACATGCTCAGCCTCCGGCTTTATTCAAATAATGCCCTCCATCCTGCACTAAAGCTTGGATGGGGGTCCATTATTTTTCATCAAGCCTTCGGCTTCACATGTACAAAATAGCATCTTTAAAGGCAACAAAAAACAAATATTTTCCAAGTTTAATACCCCAAAAAATATTCTATGTTCCAAAAACAGCATCATTATAAGAAATACCAGATTCTAAGTTTCTACAATAAAACTTATGAAAATTTTTAGATGATTTCCAATCAGCAGTTTTTAAAATCTCCCTTATTGAACATCCTTTATTATAGGCAGCCGAAGCTGATGCTCCTCTATAAGAATGCGCCTTATATTTAGATATATCAATCCCTGCTAAACTTAACACATTTTTTAACCATCTTGCCAAAGTGCTCGAAGAAACAGCATTAAAGGTAACATATGAAACAAACACCTTTTTACTTTTTCTAATATCAGCAGTCTTTTTAACATAATAAAGTAGAGTATGCATTGGACATATATTTTCTTCCAGATAATGCTCTATCCTTATAGAGTAATATTGACCTGTCTTGGATGTCTTCAAAATATCCGTGAATGTGAAAACAACTGCCTGTTGTTGAATAAACATATTGTCTAAAGTTAAAGAACACAAAGTCTGAGCTCTTGGTGCAGTTGCAAGAGCAATCAAGGCTAAGGTTTTAAAAGTTAATAATTTCAAAGATAACCTAGATAATGGCATTAACTTTTTGTAAATAACACAAAACAACAGAAACATCCCAAATCATTATATAACGCGGTTTAGCCGGTTTATGTAAAAATACACTTCTCATGAATCTTACAATCATTTTGTTGTCACTACACCATGTATTTCCCAATAAGGACAATGTTTGCATTAACATCGCTTTATGAAGATTTATAACCGAATAAGACATACCAGATTGAAATAAAAAATACAGGTAACTCACGACTACACCTTCAGACGAACAAATTGGACTGGAACATCTAATAGAATTCCACATATACCATCTTTTCCAGGCACTGCTATTCTGTTTTCTTGTGCCCTGTGACCAAGATTCTGCGATGAAATCTGCAACATTTGATGAAATTCCCTTACTCTGCAGGCTTTCCCTGATAACACCACTCCAATCATTTTTGATTTTCTTCCTAATGGGTGTAATGTTCCATTGTGCGGCAAAACTAGAAGATCTCTGTGTCTGGGTAACCTGATAGGAAAATCACAAAGGTTTTCAAGTATAATAGGGAACCAAGGTTGTGTGAACCAAAAAGGAACAACCATTAGAGCTCTATCAACCTCATCAATAACAATTTTATTTAGTACTTTCCCAATTAAATTAAATGGAGGAAAGATGTATGGTATCATATCCTTCCATGATAATGAAAAAGCATTAACTGCGTAAGCCCCTGGTTCGGGAAACCATGAAACAAATTTAGGTAAGTGATTATTAAGTCTAGAAGCAAAAAGGTCTATGTTAGGCATAAATGTGTGTCTACATAATCTTTCAAAAATATCTTTTTTCAATGTCCATTCAGTGGAATCTGAAAAATTTCTAGAATAATAATCAGCACTTTTATTTAATTTACCAGGGACATGTACAGCAGAAATATATATATTTCTACTTAAACACCATTCCCATAAACATTTTGAAAGGTCATCTAATTCCAAAGAATTCATACCACCAAAATTATTTATGTAAGTTACCACTGAAACAGAATCTGAATGAATCTCAATATGAATATCACAAAATTCATTGTAAAATGCTTGCATGCAGTAAAAAACTGCAAGGAGTTCCAAATAATTAATATGATAACCACATTCCTGATTTTTCCATCTGCCTTGTGTGTGCAAGCCAGAAATCAGGTCTATTCCACCATAACCTTCCATCGACACATCTGTAAAACACCTTCTGGATACAGAAATAGGCCTGATTCTTTTACCATTTTTATTCTTCACGTTTTGTAACCACCATTGAATTTCTTGAATACTTTTTGTAGACAAACTAACTTTATTATCAAAATTCATATTTTGACCTAAACCTATCAACTTGTTTCTTTCAAGGGCTCTATAATGTAGTGGCCCTTCTAAAATTGCATAAAAAGAACTATCACACCTATAAAAGATGCCAACTGTCTGACCAAAACAACCTCATGTTGCAATAAATAGGATGCTTTCGACATAATTTTCTGTACTTTTTCATCAGTCAAAAATACCTTGAACTGAACTGTATCAATAATATGACCAAAGAAAATAATTCTCTGACAAGGGATTAGCACAGACTTTTTCTCATTTATAGTAAATCCTAAACTCTGTAATGTCTTTGTAATAGTAACCGTATTATTCAAACACACATGTGACAACTCATTGAAATTGATAGAATCATCAATATAATAAGAACAGCGTATATCTTGCTGTCTAAACCAAGCAAAAATGGGACGTAATACTTTAGTAAACAAATATGGGGCTATTTTCAAACCAAATGGTAAACATACAAATGAGTATAAAATAGAATTGAATGAAAACTTCAAATATTTCCAGTGTGAAGGATGTATAGGAATAGAGAAATATGCATCAGATAAATCAACTTTTGTCATAAAATCATTTTGTTTAATCAAATCCAAAAACAATAGAAAATGTTTCCTGTTTAAAATGACTATATTGTACGAACTCATTTAAAAATCTCAAGTTTATAACTGGTCGAAATTTATTATTAGGTTTAGGAACAATAAATATTGTTGAAATAAATTGATCAATCTCTGATTCTGATTTAATAATTGCTCCTTTTTTCAAACAAATCTTGAATTTCATTATGAACAATTGTTTTTTGATCTGAACAAAAAGGAATTTCATTAGGAATGCTTCTTTGAAAAGGATTTTCATTAAAATCTATCTTATACCCCGAAACTGCAATCAAGATCCAAGGATCTGAGGTAAATTTTTTCCATACACTTAAAAAATACTGTGTACGTCCAACTTGACTTACCCTTTCATTTATTCCTGATCGTTTGGGGCACTGGCTGTAGCAGAAGCCAAGGCACTTCTTCTCATACCTCTTCCTCGTCCGCCTAGACCAATCTTGAAAGATTGTCCACGTAACGGATACGGTCTAGTCCTAAAACCAGAAGGCTGATTGTATGTAGATGACTGGTAGCCGTAATTACTAAAATTTGAGTTAACAAATCCTCGACCAGAGCGTCTACGCTGAACACCTCTATAATTGCTGTAAGTATAATCCTTACCAATGTACGATAAAGCATCACAACTTTTGACTTCTTTTGAAACATCGTCACCAAAAAGTTTGGTTGTTATAGGCATCGAAATACTACACAATGAAGAATACTTCTTCTTCAAATACGGTCTTATAAGATATCTCCTCCTCAAACTGAGGTTGTATTGCACCTGACCCAGAACAGTAAACAGGTCAGAGAAGATACATTTTGCCTCATTTTTCATAAGATTGTTCTTTTTCACAAACTCAAGCAACTTAACAACTGGACCTAGGCCCGAAACCACAAGATTTTGTATGTCCACCATAAACTTATCTTGAAAATGGGCTCTTTTGTCTAATGTTTTCCATATTTCCTGGTTAACAATGGGCGGAATGGCTCTATCACAATTCTTAGGTACTTGGTACTTATTCAAAATAGAGTCTAAGTCACACTGGGCAGTAAATGCCGTGTTAATTAAATTGGCCAAGGACTCATTCACTGGCTCACCTTTTTCTGGTATCTTTAATTTGGGAAGATCCCATGTATCACTATCCGACTCAAGTCTATTATCAGTGCAACCATCGTCAAAAGCCGAAGAAAAATCTTTTGACAGATTACGAATCCCTGTATCTTCAATATCAACATCTTGGGCAGCAACCTCCACCCTAAGGTTAGGTTTTAATGCTGCAGGAACAGCAGAATAGTTATCATTCACAGATTCATCATCCATATAATCATAATTATTCTCATTATAGTCATAGTTATCACAATCATGGAGAAACTGAGGATTCTGTTGAACAACAGGCTGTATACCAAGAAGAGTCCTAAGACCTTCAATATCCTTATTAGATAAGTTTTTCAAATCAAATTTATCCGAGGATAAATTTCTGTCCGATATTTCCGAAGAAATAGTATTCAAAGTTTTACCTGACTGTTTTTTGCCTTTACCACGAGGGGGTTTATTTTCTTTATCCGTCGTCTCCACCACGACGGATTTTAACTGTTTTTTGTCCGAAGACTTTTTCTCTTTCTTACCGGTAATTTCTTGGTCCGAAAACCCAGAAAAATCTCCCTCCTCACCCAAAGCATGAAGGTCTATCCTATCGAGAAGAGCCTCTTGGGCCATAGTAATGCGGTTAAACGTAAAATAAGTTTTAAAGTAACTTAAACTTTTAAGAACACGCGACAACCACAACGCCAAAACAAAAAGTGAAAACATGTGTTTCATGCTTCCGGTTATTACTTCCGGTAGTCATGCGCATGTCCGTGATATTTAAACCTTTGAATACGCGACTTAAACCATAAATTCAAAATGAAATGCTATTTTGTACATGTGAAGCCGAAGGCTTGATGAAAAATAATAAACTGTTTTCTGAACTGCAATGAAGAAATGAAGAAAATACAATTTCTACTCGTAAAACTGTGCAAATTTGATTTTCTTACAGCTATTAAGTTTGTCAAATTAGAGAAATGTTGCAGGATTTTGCAAGTATTGTAATAAATTGTCTGTGTTTCAGTAAGTGACATGTACTTGCTTCATCTGTACTGAGTAGATCTGTATGCATGCAATGATAACACCAAAAATGATTAGATGGAATGCTTAAGCTGACTGACATGATAGTACCAAGTTTATGAGATTTCTTTGATCATTTAATCAAAAACTGGTATATTATATATCTGATTTAATTATAAGCTTTTTGTTTAAACATATCTATTTAAGATCAGTTGCAAAACAAGTTCTTGCAACTTGTATTGATCACTTTCGAGTTCACTTCCTGGAACCAACTAGTTCTGGTGTCAATATGAAAAAAAACATTGTCATGACTCGATTAGGGCTCGAACCCATGATTTCTGGATTGGGTGGCAGACACATAAAACCACTAGGCCACCGCTCCCCTTGAAGCTTCAGCTTTTTCTTGCAGAGATTTCTCCATCTCACAAAATGGAAAATCCCAATTTCAATACCAATACAATACCATTACCAATAAAGGACAAGTCCATTACTCTTAATCAGTGTAAGGGTTGGTATCATATCTATTCCAAGTAAAGAGTTTAAATTTCAGATTTATGAATTAATGTTGATTAATATCAGGGCCAAGGATATCACAATATTAAGTAAAATTATTTTGCACGGATATGTTATTTTCTTTGTAGCACAAGTAAAGTAATTATGGCATATTTTGTTGTGTTTTCTATTGATTTTCTAAAGCAGAAGTTCCATGGGAGCTTTCAAATGTTATCAAGTTCTCATCAAGTGTTTTTTATAACACTCTTACTGTCACATGAAAGCTTTAGATGTTTTAAGTCAAAGCTCTAGAGTTAATGAATGTAGTCTATGTTATTTAGACAGCATGTCATGTTACGTCTGCTGAAATGAAACATGCTTTCATAATACAGTATCATCTAAAGACTGAGTATTTTAACTTAATTGAAATTAAAGTCAGTTATTTTCATGACATTTCCAGCCTTATACTATGTTGCATTATGGGTAGTACTTTTTGAGATGAAAATGACTCTCCTTTTGCCATTTGCATGAAGTCGGGCCAGTCTGTCAATCTGTGCAGTCAATCTAGACCGGATTTCTTTAGGCTTATAAACACACTGTCAAATCTGTTCCTGGAACCAACTGTGCATGAAGTATAAAGTTAGGTTCTCAAGAAAACAACTGCTTTCCCCTGAGAGGGGTTTCAACCCCGGGCTGCAAGCAATCCTTAGATTACAAGTTGGTCATGTTGACCACTTAGCCACGAAATCAAGTTTGTTTTAAAGACCACATTAACCCTTCGAAGACTTGCAAAAGTAACTAAAGGCTATGCAATGCCAGTGATTTTGAGTAAGGCATGTCTGCATTACCCTAAGACTGCTCAGTCCAATGAGACAACTTGTTGGCTTGGCAACCCCAAGTTCAAACCAATCAGCATGTGTGTTACAAAAGAATAATGGGGAAGGTTAAAAGCCATCATTTATTTGGAAAAATAATTTGGTCAGTCTCTCCTTATATAGCATGTGTACAGGCAAATGTGCAGGCAAACCTGTCAGTTTGTTAATGATTGCTTGGAATATGTTTCTTCTGATAAAGACATATTTTTGTTACATTGTGGTCAGTTCCTCCTAATATAGCATGTGTGCAGGCAAATGTGTCAGCTCGTTTGAATATGTTCGCCTGATTTGGACATGTTGAAAGCACTTTATGGTATAGTAAATATCACAACCTTTGGTTTTTATAGCTAATCAATATATAAATATTTACAGTTGGTTTCATATTTGTTTGGAATTGATGGAAATCTCACTTAGTTATTCAAACCAATAAAAAAAAACAATGGAAATTTCTGATACCTGTCCACATCAGTTTATTATTATGAGAAATTAATAGACTGGGCATATCATTTTGTAAATTCAATATACAGATACTTTTTTGTGCTGTTGGTTTACTGTTATTATTTACTTTTCAGTTGTCTGGTCGCCAATTTAATTGTTCAGTATCAAATCCTGAACCTGCTTAAGTTTTAGAATAGAATTTTCCTGTATTGACTTATGAGAACCAAGTAATAGCCAATAATCTGACTGGGCAACATGGGTGGGCTGGCTATGAGTCAACTTTTTGTGCTGGTAGCATTTATATGATAATGGTATTTCAGCCTTTTATAAATTATGTGTCTTTGTACAGAAAAATAATGTGTCACTGATCCAGGTCTTCTGGATTCTATTATAGATATGAAAAGGAAATGTGCTGTGTTGAATAAAATTCAACATAAGTTTAATTTTATATTGTGCTTAGAATTGAGGGGAAATTTTACTATTTTCTGTGTATATGTTCCTATAACTATATATCACATAAAAACAGCCTTATCCTCACCAGATACTAATGCAAACTCCCTTGTGTTTAAACCAAATTATGTTTTTGCTATTCTTTCTCACAGATATGCTGTAAGTTTCTTTAAAGGAAAACCATTATATTTTCTCATGATAATGTAAGAAACTATGTCAAATCTATCATCATAGAGTGCTTAAAGGTTGTAACTCACTATTCACTCTTGTCTGATTTTTTTTTCCTTTTTGGTTAGAGGAGACAGGGACAGGTATTTGTTCATTAGGGGTTAAAGACATTTTAATTCAGAGGGGTAAAGGCAATTTGTTCATAAGAGGTTACAGGCTTTTGTTCATTGCTGGTTATAGATGTTTTGTTCAAAGGCGGTTGTAGGGGTTATTTTGTACATTGAGGATTAAAGCTGTGGTTATAGACATTTTAATTCATAGGGTTTACAGGGACTTTGTTCATGGAAGGTAATAGGCATTTTGTACATTGAGGGTTATAGCTGTGGTTATAGGCATTTTATTCATAGGGGGTACAGGGAATTTGTTCGTAGGATCACAGGAGGTTATAAGCATTTTGTACATTGAGGGTTATATGTTTTTTGTGTTTGTGGGGCTATTTGCATTAAAATGTGTAGGGGGTTCAGCCAATTTGTTTATTGGTTATAGGCATTTTATACATTAAGGGTTATTGGTGTTTTGGCCATACAAGGTTATAGGGATTTTGTTAATTGTGGGTTGTACATGTTTTCTTTATAAAAGGTTTTAGTCATTTTGTGCATAGGGTGTGACGCCAGCATTTTTCAGTAATGCTGGATAATTTTCACCTTTAATGAAAAAAGTAATGAATTTTAGAGAAAAAAAGTTCTTTTTCAAGTCTTTAAATGAAAGTTACATAAAAAGCACGCATTTTACCTCTATATATTGTCTAAGAATTGAGAGGAAATTATTGTATTCCCAGTTACACCAAATTTAATTTGTAGGAAATAAAATCTAATCAGTATAATATGCCACTTTTACTTTTATTCCCAAATTAATTCTTTAAATTTTGCTAAAATAAGAATGTCTTTGAGACAAATGTGGCAGATTCTAGCAGTGTTCCTACTACTTTCTGGAATTTTTGGATAAAATACAGTGTCCCCCATCCCCCTTTCAGTAAGAGATAAATTGTAGTTATTTTTCCCCATAACATGGGGTTGCAAGGGAACTGAGTGTCCTAGGCTTCTACACACATTCAGAATTTCAACTTACTTTGGTGAAGCAGATTTTTTTTTATATTTATATAATTATAAATGTACTAAGGAAAAATGTATTTATGTTAATTTAAGCATTGGAAGCACATAAGGGAGATTTAGATATATTAAACTCAACATGCACTTTCCCTGTAGGCAAGTGACAATTGCAACCAGAAAATCTGTAATAGACTTTCAGATCATGTTAAAAACACATTTTCTCTATTGTTTTAACGAGCTGTTTCATGGGGTTAATTACCACTTTAAGAGGTTGAGAAATTCCATTAACTTTTATTTAACAAGGAATGATCAGTGAATTAAGAGACATTATTTAGTTGAGGACAGATCATCGCCCACTCGTGACTTCTTAATGCACTCTTTGATTAGCACAGCGCCACTTCCTGTAAATTTACTACCATGCTTTTTAGTAAAATAAATGCCTTTAGCTAGGTGACATAGAATTTGTTTGAAGAATTTTGTTTTTGCTTTGATTTATTTTAGAACACTTTTATTGAAGTTTCCCTAACAGGCTTATTTCCTCTAATGTTTTGCCTTTGTTTTTTTCAGGCAAGCCATATTCGTGGTTATACTAAACTTCTGAAAATTTGAAATTTGGTTTTTAGTAAGAAAGTGAACATATTGTTTTGAAAATTAAAACAAAAAACTTGCTTACAAAATTAAAAAATTTCAAGCACTAAACAATTATACATATTAAATATAATTAGTAATATTTACTATCCAAAGGAGTTACATGTATTGTCATAAATATATAACTTTTAAATAAGAACATGAGTACGCCAAACGTTGCTTTGTAATATTCAACCAATTAGCAAGGCCATTTAGTCATGTGACCAGCACAATAATAATCAATTGGATCACCCCCTTGATTACCCATAATCATCTTGGAAACAAGGAATTAAAGTAGTTCTATTACCAAACATGTAATCAAAGTCAGAGGCTGTATAAGTTTTAGGTCTTTATTAAGGGAAAGTATTATGTTCATTTCTGACAATCAGAAGTTTATTTTAGAATTTACCTATTGACATTTGAATAGAATCAAATCTAAAAAAAAAACATCACCACTCTTGTTATGTTTTACTATCTGTTTTGCAAATAAATAATGTACACTTTCTATTGAAGATTTTAATGTTTGTTGTTATTTTTATTCAATACTAAAAAGACTTAAATACAGAGATGTTTATAACCTCTCTTTATTTGTCATAGTAATTCAACCAAGACAGATAAGGAAGTATGTTGATATTAATGATTTTAATAAAGAGTTTATAAACATGCTTTATAAAATGTGCAATAGTATATAGCTAGCTAGGTATAGAAATCTACAGAATAGAAATTTAAGATAACTTTAAAATTTTATGCAAAAGCGAACAAAATTGATGCAGTAGCCTAGATGAGAAATTGTAACAGTTGCTGGAATTTCAGGAAATTTGCATGTCATTAGTACCCTAGGTTCTGTGTAATAAGCCACATTGGTTTCTTTCTGATGATGATGATGATGAAAATGATGATGATGACAATGATGATGATGAAAATGATGATGAAAATGATGATGATGATGATGGTTATGATGATAACAATTTTGATGATATTCTTGAAAACTGTTAAAATGTTAATATATAACATTTAAAAATGGTGTCAGTGTCACATTATTAAAGTTGCATCAAGGGGAACAATGGCTAAAATACACTATCGGATATCTTAGCCGGGTAGGCTATGAAATGCTATATCTAATAGATAAATCATGATCAGAATGCGGATATGATTTTTTTTTTTTCATTTAATATTGTGTGCCTCCAATCTAGTGGAAAAAAAACCCATATATTTCACCATTTATATACAATGGATGAAAATAGCTACCCCATACACCATTATAGCATACATTCCAATAGTTTAGAGCCATGGAGTCTGACTACACTCGACTGTTAGTTGTTTAATCTAAGCAAGTTGGAATTTTAAAAACTCTAATTTAACAATGGACACATCTTAATTTAATCCTTTACAGGCTGAAAGTCATAAATGAATTTTTCCAGCTGTTCATTATGACTTTAGAGGATATCAAGAAGGAAATTTGAAAGTCGGTCAGCCAAAACTGGCTTTATACTGGCAGGCAGGTTAAGTGTTAAAGCGGCCCTGAGTCCTTTTGATAAACTAAAAACTAAAGGATATTTTTAAAAAATGGGACCATTAGAGCTGATACCAGCTTAGAGCTCATCACCTCTTGAAATTTAATTTAAACTTTGTCCTTAAATTTGAACCATAAATTTTATATAAGTCTATTAGAAAAAGCTATTTAAGGTTATTTGCTATTTTTTAAAGACATTATAAATTGTCTCAAATTTTATTTTTAGGCAGTGAAAGGGTAATTTAATGCATTTGCTATAAGAAAAACAAATCGATTTTTAATTATAAACAGATTATTATCTGTTCTATTTTTAAAACCTCAAATTTGTTATTTGAAGTTTTCAAGTTATTTAAAAATGTCACAAATTTAATTCTTTTACTGTCAACGGATTGTATGGATAATTTGCGTTCACTTATAAAACTTCACAATAGGTATTTGGTGGGGGTGTTAAACAGACTGTATTTGGATAAATAAGTACACAATACCTATTGAAAACACATCATGAAATGCTCTGAACAGCTTAGATAGGTCTATTTTATAGGCTAAATTTATTGTGAAGATATAAATATTTTCATATGATCATTAGAGTACTGAGGATATAATATCTTGTGTAAATTATTTTTCATTTAAAGAAGGAAAAGTTATAGTGTATTGAAATTTGGGAATTCGATGGAGATCCTACAAATTTTGCTGATAAAGTTGATAATTAAGATGTGCTAGGTATTTAGGATGTAAAAGCAACATTAAAAATTTCATTTCACAATTTACGTTAGATTTTAAAAATCATGAATATATGCCTAGTAAATTGAAAAAGGTCATGATAATCGTCATTTGGAAAGTAGGGTCAACAAAGCTAAATATAAGTTGTTGTTTTTGTTGTGTTTTTGCACTGGGAGTCAGAAAATTACTTTAGTCATAAGTCAATGAATATCATTTAAGGAGTAAAAGAAATATTCAATCTAAAAACAAAAGAAAAGAAAAGGATAAAAAAGAGCCAGGATTTGATAGAAAAATGAGATACAATTCATGGAAAATATAAACAGGAATGTTAGGGTCTTCAGAGTCAGCTCTGAGCTGTGCTGTTAGATGCTGAAATAAAGCATATATTACTGATTCCTGAGTGATTGTTATATATAAGAAAAGAATGGAATAATGTGTTGACAAACCAGTTCAAGATGACCATTTTATAAGTGACTTGTGTCATCAATTACAAGAGATATGATATAATTTATTAAGAATATTACTTAATTATTAATCATTTGTTTGATTCGCGTTTTATGATTTATTAATCCAGTGACTCCTTAAGAAAAAAGTAGTTCTATTATTTTGAAATGGGACTTCTATTTTCAGTCCTCAGTCCCTAAAAAAAAATCAGAGCAAAACAAAATATCTAGGAATTAATTTCTTTGAAGACACGGATTAATGTGAACAAAGTAAGTCAGTATTGCTTTTGAAATGATGTGTAATTTATGAAGTGTAATTTATTTGTCAAAAGATTAACAGTTACAGCTTAAAGTGATATATTTACATACACAACTCTAAATTGTCAGTTATTCTTGTGAAAATGTTTACTGATTTATGCTGTAAATAATAAGTAAATAAAAATGCTTTTCTTATTGTGGGTATATTCAAAGACATTATCATTTCTCACATACCATTACTATTCGGGTAATATTTGAGGATGATTGAACTGTGTGAAATTTATTCATAATTGGAGATTTTAATCATTTGAATTATTGATTAATTGGATCATTGGATCAATTCAACAATCATGAGTAAGATTGATACAAAGTTGAAAAGTTTGATTCTACATCTGAAATATGCTGAGACGTTGACAACAAAGAAGGCCTATGTTGTTAAATGTTCATTTAGAGGTAAGAATTCTTTTCCCCCCTGAAATCTTCTGTGTATAATTTAAAAGTATTATCAAATTATATATAATGTTATGCCATACATTATAGACATTGACAAGTTTTACTTTTATCTATTCAATAGTTTTAATACTCATACTTTTCCATGAGATAATTTGGATGATCTAACAGTTATTATTGCCTAACTTGAGAATATGCCAAAAAAGTTTTGCTATTATGCTAATTTTATTTTGACACAGTTTTACTACCTGTTGAAGTTTTTAAGCTCAGCAAGGGATCACTTAATTGACCTTTTTATAACCCTCTCATCAATTTTGTTGCGATATTAGTCATCAGCATTACTGTTGCCAGCAAAATAAAAACATATCTCTTTTTCATCAGAGACAACCAGGGTGACTTTTCACCTTATATTTAAGGTAACGGATCAATACCAGTGATGATTGTAGAACCATTTGTACCAAAAGTCTTTTTCTTACTTTTGTATTCAAGTAGGTCTTAATTTGAAAATTTCTTAAAGATTATTTGGCATAAACTGTCTTCAATAGTTTATTTAACTATTTGATTATGCATAAAGTATAATCCAGATAAGCAATACATGCACCTACCAAAAGCAAGTCAGCGACTAAGTTACTTAGATGCTACAAAGAAAAAATAACCCCTTACAAAGCATGTACAGTCGCACCTACATTGCTCTTTTTTAGCTGTTTAAATATTTAATTTTTTCTTAATAGCATCTAACTATTACATAGTTTTCCTCGCTCAGTTTGCATGAAATAGTTCTTGGACTGGTTTACAGTATGGTGTCAATAAAATTAGACTGGTTCTGATTTTATGTCAACATGACGAGAGTTCTTTGTAACAACATTATTAACACCGATATTGTGCTTACTGTTAAACTATGCACATTTGCCATATGATTGAAATCTTGTATAAGATAGGGTCATGAGAAAATTAAAAGCAAAGTTTGTAATATTAATTAATTGTTACCATGCTAAATATTTTAAATGGACTTGTCATTTTTTGGGAAAATTTCAAAATAGGTACTGATTGAATAGCAGATAGTGCAGACGGAGATCAGACGACATTGACGAGTCCGCTGATCTCTGTCTGCACTGGTCGCATGCGATTAATCAGTTACTGCCAGCAGGCTAAGGGTTAAGCCATATAAGGGCCTTGGGGTACAGAAATTTAGTCTACATAATTTTCAAAAAAGCATCTACATAACCAAACTAAATTTAGATTACATGTTGTACATTTGAGAGGAAAAAAAGCCTGTTGTTATAGTAACCATTACCAGTAAAATCAGCCTTAAAATTTCATGTGTTAAATGGTATTTAAATGTGATACTCTTTATTGTTTAAATATTGTTGAAATTTAAGTCTGAAGTTTACCGGTGTGTATTTTATTGTACATAAGAGATATTTAGATACAATAGCAATATTTCATGTTTCTATGCACAGTGATGTTGATAGGGTATCATAAACCCATATTGATTATGAAATGTAGAATATGATTCATGACCATGTTATATAAGAGAAAAAAAATATGTTTGTAAAACCTCCTTTTAAATTATTGAAAAAACAAATATACCACATAAGAGACCTGTCATCATATTCCCACAGGTTGTCTGTCCATCACTCTTTCATAGACTTACTCCAGAATTTTTAATTTTTTGGGTTTTCCCAACTTATTTAGAGGTGCAGACAAACTTACTGTTACAACTTCCAAATAAGCACAACAGGCTGACTAATATTTTGTCAACAGTAGAGAATTAGCTTGGAAAACTACATATAAGGTCTATTATGAGAGGTCATTTAATGGGTTAACCTTAGTTTGACCCATTTTTGGTTTGGTGCCCTTCTGGATCATCATCGCAGCCTTGCCAGTGTGACTGGGTTATGTTGGGGGCTGTGAACATCACTGTACCTTGTTGATCTAAGTTCAGAGCCAACAAACAGAGATATTGTGGCACCAATTTTGCCAGATATAACAGCTACTGTGAGTATTGCTGTTGAACAAAATCTTAAATGCTTTAACATTCATGGTAACCGAATAGCGGTTCCAAAAGAAATTAAATTTTGACTTCAGGGAACAAAATATTTGTAATTTGGTCTTTAATAGCATAAAAAACTTGCAAGGATTATTTTGTCTCAGAAAATTCAATAAGTAAAAAAGGATACTTCCATGATGCCTCCATTTTTTTTAATGAGACTTAAAAAAGTGTTGGAGCAGCAAACTTAATACTGTATTCAAGTTTATACTGGACAAGATGCTTGAATGATAAAATGCTAAAATCTCAGCTTAAATTAAAATTCACCCGCTGAAATGCCTAATTCATCAGTGTGCAGAACCCACAATTCAAGTTCCCCTATTCAGGGTCAAGATTACAGATGAAGGTACCAATTTAATGTCTGCCATATACCTCTTTATTTGTTTATCTCTTCATTGGCTAGTAGGCACCGTACATATCCAGTAACGCAGGAATGTGCAATTATCGTAAAAGTATCGCCGAATCTGTGCAACACTATTGCCAAAACGAATAACACAGTAAGAAAACAAACCCAAATATTTTATTCTTAATCAAATTTAAAGAAATTAATTAGCTGTTATGACATTATACTTTAACCAGCATTTTCAATTTTTTCAGGAATTTGTTTACTTTCTTAGATCATTCGTGAGAAAGACAACGTGATTACTGTTTTGAAGGTGTCTTTTGTGTTTCGTCAAATAAATATGTACATTTAACACATCTAAAACTTTATTGTTTCATATCCTGTATACCTATGTCAAACTACAAGTGTCGTATAACAATAGAAGGAAGCTGGTAAAATAGGATTTAGCTACTTTTAATGACATAACCGCCGCCGCCGCTTCTTCAGTGCTTCTTTTACGAATTCGGCGTTGCACTCGTAAAAATGGTCTCAATTACATTTAATCTGCTAAATTAAGTGTGATATTACACCAGTAGATTGAAAATGTCTTAGGTACACTGAATATAATAGATCATAAAGTTATATGTAAGTTATTGTATTTGAAGATCTCAACGAAACTAAAAATCGCCATCAATACGCTTAAGTCAGGTCGTCATTTTTACGAATGATCTTGTAAAATAAACATTATCATGGAAATATTTTTGATGAGGTTTAATTGTCTCAGCAACGGTATGCACTAACTCATTTCTTCCAATTTGGTGTACAATAAAAAATATTAGTCCATTAACTTATTGCGGTGCTCGTTTTAGCCACTAAATTGCACAAATCTGCGTTACTTTTGCACAATTCTTGCTTTATTTGTACATTCCTGCGTTACTGGATATACACGGTGAGTAGGAAGTTATTTTTTTTTTGCGGCAACTGTTTATATCATTTAGACAATGCGCAAAATTTGCAATATAGATGACTCACATCAATGTAAAGGTCACAGATCAAGGTCATAGGTTTATGCTAGCTTTTTTATGTCTGCTCTGTATCTTCAATAGGACCCCAGGAGGGATATTAATTTCATGCTACTTTGTTAAAATGTTTTGTTTTATTGAGACAGAGCATAACCAAAATGTTAAGCATATCGATGATGCTCAGATGTGGCAAAATTTCGGATAAAACATTTTTCGGACAATATTTCTTGTAAGAGAAGTTATTGTTGGAACTCTAGTGACATTAATTTGGACTTTCTCTAACAAATTTGCATACGGTTGTGTCTTGTTGATATTTAACTCTCCCAAGTATCTGCACTTTGCTCTTTTAAAGAAAAAAATTAGAAGGCTTTACCTTGTCTTTAGAAGGCTTTGCTTTGTCTTTAAGCATCTAGGTACTTTGGGAATAATGGTATTTTAATAAGAATTAAATGTTAAATTAGGAAATTATGTTCTTTTCTCATACAACAAGAAAAAGAAGTTAAAGAAATGTTTTATACTATTTGAACCACAAATTTATATACAAAAAGAAGAAATTAGACATTTTCACTTTTTGTATTTCAATAAACTGTCATCTAACAGAAAAAATATAGACTGAAATATTAAAAGTTTATCTAGAATAGACTAGAGATAATGAGCACTCTGTCATTTTCTGTAGTTTAGGAGCAAATTTTTTCTGCCATAGATGTTTAAAGTCAGCAACAGGAACTATTCTATAGGGACTTCTACAAATATCTCTGATGGAAGAATGTTCACTTATTATTAATTCATAGCTATTTGCAGCAAATTGTATTAAAGGACATCATTTCCCTACAGGAAAGTCAGTGTATCATTCAGTATATTGTTATATTTATCAATACTAACAACAAGTAAAATGGTTTCCTGCGGTGAACATTTTAATGATATAAAGATATTTCATTTAACTATTTTCAACATTACTTGGGGGGGGGGGGGGATAAATAAACGTTTGTATCAAGAATATAGTTGACAATAATCGATCAATATAGAAGATGGTCTTTGAAAACTGGTGACCGTTGAAGACCGGATAAGGTCGAACATAAAACGATTATTTCTTTTTAAGAAAATGATTAAATATGCCTACCATTTTATGAATAATTCCGAGCAAAAAATAAATAAAGTAAACACACAAGTTTACGCAGTAATTGTCTCTATTTATTATGGCAGATGCCAATACGAATACAATGTATTTTAATTTTGTAGATTTTCAGTTTAAACAATTTATTGTTTGTAAAATTTGAGATAGATATTAAAGAAATATTGATAATTTTCAAACACATCATTCAAGTTTTTCCACCTTAAACGGTAAAATAATTATAGAAAATTAGAAGTATCACGTAATAGTTTTTTTGCTGTCAATTAGGTATGATTCGGACTAATTCCCTACAGGTAAATCCGTAACGTACTGGCAAACGGTATTTAGCTGGGTTTTCGAAAAGGTCAATTAACCAATCATATACGGTTTACAGATCACATGCTCCTCCATGTACCGAAAACAGGTCACGTGCTCCTCCATGCCTCAAAAGTTAAACGCGTACCAATACCCTGCGGTCTCAAGACCGCAGGGAATAATCCTTGCCAGGCTAATCTTGCGTAATAGACTCCTCTTGTTTTTGAATTTAGACCAGTCCATTGTTAATGTAAGGGATGAAAATTCTAAGATTAAGCAGACAATGGTGTAGAGCAGTTCATCCGTTTTGTTCAATATAGGAAAAGTATCAGATTTGTAATCCAAGGGTTGGTTGGTTTGATCCCTGGGTGGTGCCAAATTTTGCTGCGACATTTGATCTTGGGCATTGAGTCTTAACAGTCATTTGCCTCTAGCCGCTGATTCAAAGATCATGCTGGATTAGTCCTTCACTTGTGCAGAAATTGGTAATTGCTGGTTTGTTATCTACATGTAGTAAGCTGGTTAGGTTGACCGACTGACTGCTGAGATATTTCCCAAAAAAGTGTTGATTAAAACCAAATAAATGGGCAATTTAGTATCCCACTTCACAGCATATCAGACCTCGGTACAGGTGGCAATTTCACAAGTTATTAAGTTATTGCCATTATGGTTTTTAATGGTCAAGGTGACATTAACTTTTCTTAACCAAGCAATAAGCTTGAATCATTTTCAAGAATATTTGTTAAAATAATATTACAACAGTTTTTCCACAAGACTACTGATAAATAAATATTTGCAATTTTAGCAGAAACAAAGATAAAGCAGCTTCTTTGAAAAAGTCTATATAAATGTATATGAAATTATATATCTTGCCCTAATCTATGTTTTTTTTCGTTTAAATACTAAAGATGGAATGTTTTGATTCAATTTTGCTTTGTTTCCACAGTCTTGGCTATTGAATTTAGAATTTTTATCTATCTTGGTTCATCCCCTATGGAATAATTTACATGTAGTTGTGTGCCATTTTAGATTTATTGATTCTCAAATTAGCTTTTTTACATTTTTCCCTCTGTGTTCAACAGGCCTTTAAATACATCATGTTTAAGTATCAAATACATTAAGGAAATTGCAAAGAAGAAAAAGTTAAAATCATACCGAAACTGAAGCATTTATTTTATTCAATTTAATTTGAACCTGCTGCACTTGCATATTGATCTGTCAGGCATATCTCCTTTTTTTGTTTCAAATTTTTAGGGAACTCTTTCTTGCATTTCTCAGTTTTTTTCTTGACATTTTCCAGAATGTTTTAAACAAGATAACTAGACCGGTTCACCTGTGACAAGATCTCAAGAAAATTGTGTAGAAATTTGTTGACAGTCTCATCATTCCATCATATTGTCCGATATCAGTAATTCAGCAGTGTTGAAATATAGCGAATTCTGAAAAAAATGCAGATTTCTTAAAAAATACAGATTTCTTGAAGTTATGGCATTTTACATATTGTTATAGAGTGAGGGGTCGGATATTTTGTAATAAAAAATGATGATGATTATAATGATAAAAATGGTGATTAATAATAATAACAATGGTTGCTTGTAATTAATGATGATTATAATGATATTGAAAATGATCTTTGGTGATAATGTCAAATGCATCAAAGTGAAAAATGTACCTAGGTTTAGTTTCGGAATTAGAAATTGTGTTAAAATGTTGATACAGATAATGTGAGCCTTATTTAAGTTAATTTCTGGAAAGTGTAATGAGCAAAGTTAATTACTGGAAAGTGTAATGAGCAAAGTTGATTACTGGAAAGTGTAATGAGCAATAAAATCATTATTAAGATCTAGATTCATGTACTTGAATAACAGTAAGATCTTCTGAATTCTTAAGGATATATGTGACAAAATGAGTGTAAACTTATCTCTTTAGGGTCATTCAAGTTCTCTCTACTGACTGGAAATGATATGATTATGTTGGAAATAATTATAAATAAGCAAATTTATCAGCATTTTATTATGTTTACTTGCCTTTCAGAATTTAAAACTTAATCTTTACTCTGCCTTAAAAAGATCTGAAATCGAAGGACAGAAAGCAATAGTGGTCATCAGCTGATTGTTTAGAGGCATTTACATGTGCCTGTGTTAATCTTGTTGTTGAATTTTTACATATGATAAATAAATGTAAAGATTTATGTCATGTTGTGGACTTAAAGACAGCAGGCCATTGATTGCAGTTCTACACAATTCACAATTGTCTGCCCTTGCCTGACATTTTGCAGTTCTACAGAGTTGTTTGCCCTTTCCGGCCATTTTGCAATTCTACACAGTTGTTTGCCCTTTCTGGCCATTTTGCCATTCTACACAGTTGTTTGCCCTTTCTGGCCATATTGCCATTCTACACAAGTGTCTGCCCTTGCCAGACATTTTGCGGTTCTATACAATTGTCTTCCCTTGCTTGATATTTTGCAGTTCTACACAGTTGTTTGCCCCTTCCGGTCACTTTGCCGTTCTACACAGTTATTGCCCTTTCTGGACATTTTGCCATTCTACACAATTGTCTGCCCTTGCCTGACATTTTGTGGTTCTATAAAATTGTCTGCCCTTGTCTGACTTTTTGCAAGTCTACACAGTTGATTGCCCTTTTTGGACATTTTGCAGTTCTACACAGTTTCCTGCCCTTGCCTGACATTTCATGTTCTACACAGCTGTCTACCTTTACCAAACATTTTGCAGTTGTACACAATTGTCTGCCCATGCTTGATATTTTGCAGTTCTACACAATTGTCTTCAGTGGAATGGAATAGTTTCAGGACAGATACCAAAATATCAAGTTACTTTCTTCAGGATTCAGTCAGTTTTGTTTAAAACACTGTATGACATGAATAAATAATGATGTTTGCATTAGGCTAGAGACAGTATGTAATTTGTGGTAAAAAATATATGCCAGTAAATGTCAAACCCACCGTAACTTTAAGACTGTTGAATGAATGAGAATTTTTATCTATGTGCTACATCTTTTCAACTAATTTATAGACTTAAATAATCAACAAAGATTTAAAATAGCTAGTCTTATTAAAATTTGTGTATCCCTATAGTACAATCTTTCCGTAGTGGCTCTATGTAAAGTAATCATCTCTTTTACAACAATATCTGTTTAACCCAAAAGTAAGACTTCAAAAGAAATTTAACCTTTAAACAGCAACATCTCTATTAAGCTATCTGGCAAAGGGTATTGCTTTACAGAGGTTGTACTTAAAATATTGTTTCTATATATTATATAAGATAAGTTTTGCTTTGTCTTATTTCAATTTATTTTACCTTTGGGTTACTTTTCCAGTTGTCCAGTATGGCCCTCAGATACTGTGGATCGAGGGCTGCATATGGTAGCTCTCCTTCGTTGATTTTACGCTTTAACAAATATCTGGAAAAAAGTGATCCTTCTGAAGCATTAATAACAGCAAAATTACATGAAAATTGCAGACACAATACTTTAGATATTCTCGTACCTTCACATATTAGGAATTATAAAAAAGCATTCTATGTAATACAGTTAAAGATTTTGTATTCTATTCCTCAGTATCAATACTCAGCAGGATATTCCATAATAAGAACTTGATCCCTTGTTTATACTATCAAACAAATGAATTATTCAAGTTGAATTGTTGACTTGAGAGGAAATGTTCTATTACATTATGTTCCAGGAAAAAAAGGCATCATTTAAATCAATACAATGACCCAGAATAGTATATATTGTGCAGGTCACGCAACTTTGTCATCATTTATGCTAGGTTAGAGCACTTTGTTTGTTCTACACAATGTGATTACATTTTTTGTCTCTCCAAGGATACACTGGTGCTTACAGGTTTCAAAAACTGCACTATTTTAGTCATTAAAATGCAAGCAGTAAATGTTTGACACATTTTCTCTGGATGCTGTTCCGTGGCTAGCTCAATCATAGAAAAAGCTTCAGATTGGTAATCAGGAGGTCCCTGGTTCAATCCCGTTGCCAAGCAAAAATCTGTGTGATAATTGATCTTTAACATTCGTTCTGTTGGTCATTTGTTTCTCACTTGCAGAGAAACTGGTTATTTCTTGTTAATTTTCCAGGAAGCTGGCTATGTTGATTGACTGTTGAGATTTGACAACAAAATTTGTGGTTAAAATTTTTGTAAAAAAAATAAGACAACAGGAAAACAAACTGTTCAAACACAACTGTGTATTCAGCAAAATAGTCGAGCATTCGGGGTACAGTTATAATTGACCTGAGGTATTAAATTTCAAGAAGGTCGTCATATAGAGACAATTTCCAGGCCCAAGACATCAGTCAGGGCAGGTCCAGGATCACAAGATTTGTTTTCTTTGAAGGTTGTAAAACTTTAACTGGCAAACTGTTCTATTATACTTTAAAACTGTACAATTTTGTTGTTTTAATTGCACATTCTATACAGTCATGCTGGCAAATGTTTCTATTGAAATTTATACATTTTAATGTTTACAATGCAATTTTGAAAAAAAGGAAGAAAAAAAATACATGTGAAACTGATAGATTACAGGGATGAAGAAAAACATTGGGAGGAAATTATATTCATCAAATTCTTTTGTAATATTAGATATATATGGAAATTTGAACAATCAAAACAGCAAAATGATACTTTGGGAATCTGCATGGTATTAACTTTTTAAAAAAGGCAATGCTTAAAGTTTTAAATATCTTTTAAGTTTTAAATGTTATTTGCATATTTAAATTGAGATCTTAGAAATTTTCATTTAGCCTGCATTACATTTTGGTAACTTAGAACAATCTCATAAAATGAACCTTTGATGAAAATTATGGTCAAAGTAGTAGCTTTATTTTTGAAATCTTTTGATAGTGAATTCATTATTATACTTTGAGACATGGGACACTGCTTCCAAAAATGGCATGAACGTGTCAGATTGAAGGTTCCATGATGACACAATTTTTGTTGGCTCCAAATTCAGATATAAATGTCTAATTCTTCTTTAGCTAGTGCTAAAGAATGAGGACAATAGCTTGCATTAACTTTGCTTCTTCATAGTACTTTCTTTGACTTTGCTGACATTATATCACTTACTTTGCCTTTTCTTCTTCATAGCACTGTCTTTGGTTTTCCTTCATAGATGCTGCAATTATATCACTTACTTTGCCTTTGGTTCCTTCATAGATGCTGCCATTATATCACTTAATACTTTGCATTTGGTTCCTTCATAGATGCTGCCATTATATCACTTACTTTGCCTTTGGTTCATTATATCACTTACTTTGCCTTTGGTTCCTTCATAGATGCTGCCATTATATCATTTACTTTGCCTTTGGTTCCTTCATAGATGCTGCCATTATATCATTTACTTTGCCTTTGGTTCCTTCATAGATGCTGCCATTATATCATTTACTTTCTCTTTGATTCCTTCATAGATGCTGCCATTATATCATTTACTTTGCCTTTGGTTCCTTCATAGATGCTGCCATTATATTATTTACTTTGTCTTTGGTTCCTAAAGAATCATAGATGCTGCCATTATATCATTTACTTTGGCTGTGTTTCATTCATAGATGATGCCATTATATCACTTACTTTTCCTTTGGTGCCTTCATAGATGCTGTCATTATATCATTTACTTTGGCTTTGTTTCATTCATAGCACTTCCTTTTGCTGTACTACTTTTGAGCTTTTTTGACTTTCTTACTTCTTTGTTTTTGTGACATACATAGGTAGCACATTACTGGTTTAGCTATCATTTTAGCCATCTTTATAGCACTCACTTTGTTTGTGTCATTCTTATAGTAACACTACCTTTGACACTGTTACCATCGTAACAATTTTTTAGGCTTTGCTATACTTGTAGCACTTTTTTATATTCTTTTGTTTTGCTGTTTTTGTTTCCTTTATTACCATGAAAATAAAATGAATTTTGCAATGAGAAAAAATCTTTCTACTGTAGAAAAGAAAGATCTTATACATTAAATTGAAGGTCACACTATAGAAAGGCAATTTGTGTTTCTCATGCATTGGAATTGTTTGGTTGAATGATTAGAATGGAAGGATGATTGCGTGTGTTCTATTGGGACTGGAATATTTGTTATAAATTATGTATAGACATACACAGACTGCTTTATCATATGAAATATATCTCCGCCATTCATCAATATTAAAAGCATGAACTCATGAATTAGACTTTCATATGTTTAAAATATTCAGGTACCATATTTTTATTTTACAGCTTATTAATATTGCTGAAATGCTGCAGAGCAAAGCATAATTTTGTATGAAATGTGTGTATTCATTGAGAAAATATAAAATATAAATAAATTAAACGCAAATGATATATTACATTTAATTTCTTTATGACTGTGTATTGCTTGTTGTCCCCCGCCTTTTCAAAGAAAAAAGGGGGAGATAGAGTAGGCTCCATCCGTCCGTCCTTCTGCGTCCGTCCGTCCGTCTGTCTGTCCATCCGTCACACTTTCGTTTCAGGTCCATAACTTTGTCATTTATCAAAGGAATCTGAAATAATTTTGCACAAATGTTTGTTATAATAAGACGATGTGTCATGCGCAACAACCAGACCCCTATCTCCAAGGTCAAGGTCGCACTTGCTCATTCAAGGTCAACATTGTCTATTTGAGGGTATATGTTGTGTCCGGTCCATAACTTTCTTATCTTTAAAGGGATTTTGTAAATACTTGCCACAATTGTTCACAATAATGAGACGATGTGTCATGAGCAATAACCGGTCACCTACCTCCAAGGTCAAGGTCACACTTGGAGGTCAAAGATTAACATAGTCTGTTATAGGGTATATTTTGTGTCCGGTCCATAACTTTTTAATAGATCGAAAAATTTTGTAAATACTTGCCACAAATAGTCTTTATAATAAGACAATGTGTCATGCACAACACCTGCATCCCTACCTCCAAGTTCAAGGTCACACTTAGAGGTCAAAAATTAACATAGTCTGTTTTATGTCCGATCAAGAACTTCTTCGGGGTTTTAAAATAACTAGGCACGAATAGTCACAATAAGAAGACGATATGTCAAGTACAACACCTTAACCCCTACCTCCAAGGTCAAGGTCACACTTAGAGGTCAAAGGTTAACAGTCTGTTATATGGTATATTTTGTGTCCTGTCCATAACTTCTTCATAGATCAAGGGATTTTGAAAATACTTTGCACAAATAGTCACAATGATAAAATGATATGTCATGCGTAACACCTGTGTCTCTACCTCCAAGGTCAAGGTCACACTTAGAGGTCAAAGATTTACATAGTCTGTTTTAGGATATATTTTGTGTCCGATCTATAACTTCTTCGTAGTTCAAGGGATTTTGAAAATACCTGGCACAAATAGTTACAATAATAAGATGATATGTCATGCATAACACCTGCACTCCTACCTCCAAGTTCAAGGTCTCACTTAGAGGTCCAAGCTTTACGTGATAAATTTTAAAATTCCGTGTTTCATTTTATTTCTTTAATAACTTTATTGTTGCATTTGCAGATCTAGCATTGATCATAAGTTTGGACTAAAAGTCCTGAGATCCATACCTCAATCTTTTGAAATAGCACAATTTTATGCTTCTTATAAAAATTCCCCAAGGCGGGGGACGTTGGTAGCTCTGTTACAAATTCTTGTTTATTTTGATTTTACAATTGAGCATACTTGTGAAGCATAATTATTCAGTTCCAATATCTATATTGAAATTAATGTAACATCAATATGCAGTTCAAAAGTAAACGTTTAAAACAGGTTTTTTGTGATACAAAAAAATCCAGAGGTGCATCCTTGGCCAAGCAGTTAAGGTTGTTAATTTTGAAATACTTACCTCTCAGTGCTGTGGGTTTGAAACCCACAAGGAACTTTGGATTATTTTATGTGGGGATGCTATCCAGCTTTAAAGCTTATGATATGTCAGTTGAACTACTTAGGAACTAATACACTAGGGTCACCTTAGTCATAAATGTCTTCCTTCACCAGTTAGGCTAGCAAGTTGCCATATGACCTATATTGTGTTGGTGCATGTAAAACCCTTTCAATTTAATTTACTACCAATTTGCAGGCACCATGGCTTGATAAATATTTTGAATCTAGAAAAATCACTTCAACTAAAGTTCAAGTGATAATCTTTAATATCCATTATTTCACCTTTATTGTTTTATTTTTACTGAAAACCATTGGAAAGTAATCTGTAAATGGACATATATGTGATAAAAAGATACCTTAATGATTTTTTCAAGCTGGCACACTTGATAGTTAAAGCTTTAAGAAATAAGTTTATCCATAGACAATATAGCACAGTGGTTTCATGTTTTCCATAAAATACAGGGCAAAATTTTAATTTATATAAGGGATATTATACTGTTTGTTGACTTAACTTTGAATTTACATTTCCCAAATTTGATAATGGACAGTTGTTTGATAATTTTAAGAAATATAGCAGGTTAACTCAGCTCCACTGAGGTCAAAAAACCTAAAAACATAAATTTGAAATTCTTACATAGATCAAGTGAAGTCATATACTGAGAATCAGAAAAGGAAAATTAAATTGAATATTGATTTTAATGTGCGATACTTTGCCCAATTTGAGTGAAAAGCATTGCAACACTTTTCATTTTTGCGTCATTCAATGTGTGCAACAAAAATGAAAATTCTGGAAAAATGGAGTAAGAGAATGATCTGAGAATTTGCACACAAGTTTTGATTGGTCCAGATCTACATCAAATGTTACACAAATCTTCAAAAAATATTTTCCAGTCAAAAAACCTCAGTGGAGTCCCTTTAAGGGAGCACAAGTATAAGATGTACAGCAACAGAAAGTGGTAACATTAAGAAGAATTGTCTGCTTTTGCATTTTTGTTGTTGTTTAAATGCCATAAAAAAATGCTGGTTACAAAGGTAATGATAACTGGCTTTATATTTCCCATGAGAAATACAGGAGGTTTATTTTTCTGCTTTCATAAAATATTAATGTTGAATGCATTGATTATTATTCCTTCTGTAGTCAAGATATTGAAATAACACAGTAAATGAATTGTGAAGAATTTTGCATTATCATAATATTATATTTCATGCTTGACTTCTACATGTTATTGTATTGATGTTTTCTAAAAATTCTTACTAAAATGGCTTCAGTAAAAGTAAGTAACTGTGGAGTATAGGATTAAAATTCTAAAAGAAGGATATATCTTCTGAAACCATGGAAACAGAGTGATATATAAAGAAATGCTTACCCTATGTAGTTTGATTAATCATGTTATGAGCTGACTACCAGTGAAAACAACACATCCAAAATGGCCACATCTCCAAGTGTCTACTAAGATAGTAAATGATTAATGATCCTAAAGGATCAGAAAAAGTTACAAAGACAAATCGAGTTATATCAATTTCACATGTGATCATGTAGTGAATGTATCAGCTTTGTTAGTAGAGTAATACCCCAGTTTCTATCTCCAATGTCATGGCACCTCTGTGGAATTATTTAAAGCATGATTGGGAGATCAGAGTTGAATCCTTGGCCTTGAAAGTTTCTGTGATCACAGCCATATCAACACATCTGAGGATGTTCCTCCTTTGTTATACACTGCCATGTTTTACCATATTCTATGAAAAAATTGAATAATGCTTAAGTGGGTGCTTATGGATATAGATGAAAGCAAGTTACCAGAAGTTGCTCGCGGCAGCTAATTTAACCCATGTGACCAGCGCAGACCAAGATAAGCTGGTACACCCATGCTGTCTGATCATGAACTTAACGCTGTTCACTATGTTGGTGCATATTTTGAAATTTCTTGTAAAAAATGATGAATGGTATTGTCCAGAATGAATTGAGAGATGGACAAGTCCATTTAAGATATTTGGCATGGTAAAGGTTAAAGCTGGCTTTATGGAACCAAGCATGCAACATTTTCACTTTTGCTGGCTCTGTCAATGTTCCCACTTTCAGATCTTCATTCTGTAACCTTGTAAGATAGGTTATAGTTATAGATCTATCAGTATTAACATAATTGTTATTGAATGTATCAGAAAACCAGAAATGCATTCACATAGTACCCTTGCCAATTGCTTGTCTAAAATAATTTCTGATGATTTGTTTGTTTTCTCCATCTGATAAACTTTTATACAGACTATTTTTGTTGTTAATGGCTCCCAAGTTTTATCCTTGTTGTAAGTTTATAGCAAAAACATGACTTTATGTCTCTGTTTTGTGTAATTTTTTCTCTCAAAAAAAATTGTATTTATAGGTCCATTGATTTGTTTTTGTTGTTGAGACATAACAAGCTTTACTTTTTGGGCAGAATGATGTTGTTGTTTTTTTCTCATAAAAAACATCACTCCTATACATTTATGGTTTGGTTACCCAACCTTTTGTGGCCCTTATGTCCTCTCCTGTTTTCACTTTGGTGCCTCCTGGGTTCCCTGCTGCTGTGGCTGGATTGTGTTGAGGGCTGTGTTCTGCCCCTTGCCTTGTTTGTTGATCTCTGTTCTCATTTTCTTTCTTTTTGGTTACTAATTTCTAAATATAGATACAAGGAATGGGTTAAATGTATTATGGTAACTCCAAATATAATGCAACATGTTTAAACTTTATCAAAGATATAAATTCAATTGTTTTTGATGCTGAATCTCACTTTTGTTTTGAGAAATTTAAGATAAGACATTGTGATATTATCATGATAATTTAGGTGAATGGAGTGTGATATAGATCGGATATAAATCTGCAAAAAGTGCAAATTGATGCTTAAAGCAATTTTGTTTAACTTGTTTCTAGTGTTATAGGAGTATTCTGAAGACTTTTTCTAAAATGCCAAAGCGAGACAATTTATAGCTTTAATATAAAGAATAAAATGTAGAATGTATGCTCAAAAAAGATTAAAAAAGAAACCTAAGGCGAAAAAAAAGTTACATGATGAGACTTGACATAAAGACTTAATAACTAGACATGACATACTTGTACTAAGAAACTAGGTTCAGAATTACATGGTGAAACATTTATGAGCCACTGACAAAATTGCTATATTATACGCTTAGAAACTTAAGGCAAAAGGTGGCATGGTGAAACTTGTGATTAATGCAGCTATAACTGGTCATAACTAGAAAGAAACTAGGCAAATCAACAAATGAACATATGGTTAAACTTGGCATAAATACTCATCAATCTGGCCATGAAATACATAGAAACTAGGCAAAAGACCACACTGTCAAACATGACTGATAACTCTGTTATAACTCAGCAGGCCAATGATGAAGTCACATTGTTAAACATGACTAAAACACTGTTAAACTGTCCAGTCTGATAAATTAAGACCCGTTACTATGTTATGATTTATTTTTTCGCCATTCAAGCTTATAAATTATTCAGAATGAATGATTGGACATGAGAAGCAATGATGTATCACCTTGTGAAGTAGAAAAGGGCTAAGTTTAATCAATACATAACCTGAGAGAACTATACTGTAATATTGCGCTGTTAGATGCATTTTTGTCAGTTTTAAAATGATGAATTTAGGTATATTGTGGCTACCACCTATGTATATTGAACGACTGCACACCCTGTTTTTGGAATTAAATATGTAAAGAAATATTTTATCAATCTCTTAAGGGCTAATAGTGATGATGCACATATTTTATTCAGCTCTAAGTCTGTGCCTTCTTGCAGTTTGACCAAACATATAATATTACCACTTGTTTGATGTTAAAGTAAATAACTACATACTTCAAAGCACTGGGCATTAAAGTCCATTGTAAATATTCAGGAGCATAAGGGTTTTACGAATGCCTTTTTTTCTATTAGATTTTTGTTGGACGAACCATTCTGAGTTGTTCCTCACTCAGTATTCCAGTAACTTTCAGCAAGGCATATTAAGATTATCAATGTAAAAATAAAAGCATTGTTGAAGTGAAAAAAGTGAAAACAGACAAGGTCCCATTATTTGAAATGTCAGAGAACATGTTTTGTCTAAATTTAAAATACATTTAAAATCCATGTTTCTGCATTATGTAAGGATTTATTTATAATTCCAGGAAAATAAAAATAAAAATTGTTCTCTTCAAGAATTGAAATTATGTTTAGCTCTTTGGACAAAAACTTTTGGTTTTAAAGGTCATATTGAAGATTCTGGGATGAAATTGCATGCAAATTCAAAACAAAACTTGTTTTATCAATATTTTTTATTAATCTTTAATCATCTTAAATGAGACAAAATTTGATTTCTGTTAACAATTTGAATATTTTTTAAAACATAAGTTCCCCTTGTGGCAGAGGGGTTGCCTTTATATGTTGAGGCATAAGAATTGCAGCCACCATTAAACCCTCTATGTGAATGGGTTTGAAACTACTTGAGTCTATGCATTTTTGAGGAGGTTTTGACCGTAGGTTTTTACTTTAAGTTGGCCAACCAGAGGTTAGCCAAAATCATCTTTCCTATTTCGCATAAATATGACCAAAATTGTGCTGTTGTGCTGTATAAACCAAATAAAAAAAACAAAAAAACACAAGCACTTTGAGACATTTTTCACTCATGTAGGAAAAATCTCATGGCACTACATAAATAAAGAAATTTCAGAACATTTATACCTAAAACTATAGATATTGCACATTTTGTTGCTCAGAAGTCATGGATTTACAACATGCAACAGGTTCGTATGTTGTACCAAAGAACTGTCCCAGAAAGAAGACTTAAAAGCAATTTAATATAATATTTCATTTAAGCCCCATGTTTCTCATTGTAAATCTGGCTAAAGTGACTGAGTAATTAATTTCAGCCCGACTACATTTCCAACAAAGCAAGCACAATGGCTTTATAAGACCTAAATGAAAGGAAGTTTCATAATAGTTAATGTTTTGCAACAAGCAGGTTTTGTCCTGAAAACCTAATGTCATGTATAGATATATGATTATATAAATGTAAAAATCTTTTGTATTATTAGTATTCTTTACAGATAAAAAGTATAAATATTCTATCAATAACATTTTGTGATGATAAGGTTAAAAACAATGAAAGTTAAGGGGAGGAGGTTGTCTCCCCATGTGATATTTATACCAGTAAGTTCCAGGAAACAGACATGAAAGAGATAAATATTTGTTACAAGAATTTGTTTTACAATCAGACTTAGAAAATATGACAAACTAAGCTAAATTAACAATGGAACTTAAAAATATTTCAGTAATTTCCCGAAATTTGAGAAAAAATTTAAAATAAAAGAAATTTATCAAACAAGATCTAAAGAAAATGTTTTTGTTTGTTCTCTAAAACTGATTTAAAAGATAGTTCAAGGAAAAGTTACAGTCATTTTTTATATATTCTTTACAAAATGTTATGGATACAGAGGGAATATCTACATAACTATGTATAATATATATTGAATTTTTCTATAATTAAATAAGATGGAATGTCTGCCCAGCTTCATTTTGCAAAATATCAACAGATAAAGATTGAATTATGCTTCTGTTATTTTATTGTGGCTGATTTGGTAGTCTTTGCATGTTGCGTTGTTGATAGCGACAACACAACCTATATCGTTATCGCCTTTTTGTCTTGTCGCTAGTGAAGCACGCCAAATAGCGCGTTCTCGAGCGAAGCGTTGTCGCAATGTCGCCCTGTCACTTAGCTAAATATATGTATACAAATAGCCATCCTTCGATTTGAGCCGAGCGACATTGTGACTTTGCGACAACACACTGCAAGACAAAGCGCTGTTATCAACAGAAGGACAAGACAAATTTATAAGTTCGACAATGCGCCGTTTGGCATTTTGTCCTGCTGACGTTAGCGACAACAAGTTGCACAAAAGTGTTCCAAATCAGCCACCATAGTTATTCTCTTTGATTTAAAATACATAAGGCATACAATGGATGAAATACACAAAAGATGAAATACAACAATATACAAATTAGCATGGTAAGGATTATATGTAAAAATAAGCAAATTAAGCATGGCAGATGAATTACAAAATAATACAAATTTTAAGCATTATAAGAATTCAAGATATAAAATTATAGCATGGTAGGTGCTCAATATAAAATTATGCAAATTTAGTGTGGTTAGGGTGAAATACAAATGTGTACAAATTTTGCTTGACTTAAGGATCAAAATATAAAGATATACAAATTTTGCATGGTAAAGGTTCAATCTTAAAGTATTCAAATTTAACATGGTAAGGATTTATCATAAAAGTAAACAAATTTTGTAAGGTAAAGATGAAAAAGATAGAAAAATTAACATGGAAAAGATGGGAAAAAATACAAATTTAGCAAAGTAAGGGGTTAAATTCAAAATAAAAATATACAAATTTAGCATGGTCTCTCTAGAAACTAAAATACTTGGCTATGTAATATTCTACTTTAAATTAATGTATCATTTATTGGTGAAATAGAACTTGATAAATTGCTATTGCAAAACATCTTAATTATTTACATGCTCCAGCAATGCATTATTATACCATTTATTCATTAAAGGAATATAATAAAGCATAAAAGCAAATTGATTGCAGTCTAATTTCTGTGAAGTTTGCAGGTGGTAAAGTATTAATTGTGCAGCACTGTTCACATAAACAATGGCACAAAAGTAATTACTTTATTAATAATAATGAAGCTATAATGACTTGTCTATGTGATCAGTATAGAGCCATACCAGCATGCAATTTTTGCCGACCAACAAGATTTATTACTTTTTTTGAGTGTTTTTTTTCCTTTTAATATTGCAATGCATGCTAAATATCTTAATTGGACTTGTCCATATTACAGTCTAGACAAAATCATTCGTACTTTTTACTTGAAAATTTCAAAATGTTTATTGACTGAATAGCAAACAATGATGACCTTGATTCGCTGGCTGTTCTTGGACTGTTCGTATTTGTAGATTAAGTCCCGGCTGGCATGTTAAGGGTTAATATGCGAATTTCTTTATCATATTAGTCCAGCTTTAAATTTTTTTCGACTGTCGGTTATCAGTTTTGGAGATATAGTGATAAGCCAGCCAACAGTTTAAAGCATAGAGAGACTGCATGGATGTGCAAGCACCCTAGCTGCCTCTGTAATGGTGGCAGGGGCACATATAATAACATCTGGTTTTCAACTGTATAAAATGTGTATGAACTTTAACAGTTTCCACTTAAAGAAATTTTCTTGTTCTACTGGAAACTTGTATAATCTTGATTCCATTTCACTGTAATATATTGATCAGTTCACATATTGCCTGTAAGCGATTGAGAAAATGACATGGTCTGTTAGGCTGCCATTATATCAATTACGGCATTAGTGTCACTGAACTTTGTTCTCTTGTAAACTAAAGAGAAATGGGACAAAATACATGCCAGTGTAATTATCTATAACTATGACCTCTGGGAGAAATATGGTCCATAAATAATTTGCAATTTCAAGACAATGCATATTTTCATACCCTGAAGCTGTTTTATTTATCATGGGAAATTTTGCTTCATTAAAAGCTCAGAAAAGTGTCTCTTCATGTCTAAAATGTTCAAAAATGTACAAAATGACATTTTCAATTTTGATTGTCAAAGAATAATATTTAGATTCCTTGCTAGAAGCGTTATAATGGTGAATTATAAACTTGAATGCACTAAAAAATGCTCTGTCTGAGACATCGCATTGATGCTTTTTAAGTCGTTTTATTATTCATAATAGTGCCTGTTAATTGTTTATGTCTAGGAGATACGGAATGTCCAATTTTCTTTCAAATATTGTAATTTGTGTTTTAATTTTGCTAAATATTTCTAGAGATATTAAAGTTAAATTATTTACTGAGGCTGTTTAAAGATAATCTGTCTGCAAATTACGACTTTTAAGTATTTCTAATAGACTGAAAAAATTGTTAATATTATATAAGCTGGTCTCAGACTTCTTTTCTTTATTTTCAATTATTATTACATAAATACGCCCCCACTAGCATTCAAGTGGGTAATTTGAGAGGGAAGCATAAATTCAAGGCTGCCATAAGCAGGGAGAATAACTCTCCTGAGGGCTTTAGATAAATGTCTACTTGTAGTTTACTGACCTAGGGTAAACTGAACAAAACAAGAACTAGCAAGTACTTTGACTATCTGATACTGACATCCTCCTACCTCACACCCACCTTTTGTAATAATCTTTGGACACTGTCTGGTTATTGGCGTCCGCGCCGAAGCCCGGCGCCTATTGGAATGAAATGAGATTTTGTGAAAGGGCGACAGCAACTTCTCGAGCCTTTAATAGTTGCCAATAATAAAAGCCGATCATTCCGATCGGTATGAGGGTGCTTGATTGTTAATTAGTCGCGATATGTACAATGAATGGCGAACTGGAGAATTTCGCAATGCAAACATTTTCAAATGAAATAACCTTTTCCGTCAATAAATCGCGCTCTTCGGGGTATTTTTGCTTATCATTTTGTAGTACACAGTGGGTTATTATGGTATGTTATTCCGAAAGCTGTTAATAGAATGACGAGTTGATGACCTTAATATTCCGAAAATCTATTTATAGAGGGATGTACACCTAGGTAATTCCCGGTCTCTCCCGGGATTTACTAATGACCGGCGAATAGTACCACACGTTTATTGTCCGGTCTCTCTCGGTTTTGGAGTAGATATCGTTACAGAACAGAACAAATATTTTACAGATAAATAAGCTTTTTTTTTCAAAATGAATGTTTGTCACTTAGTTTGGTTACAATAATTAATAAACACAGATCAACTCTCGAATTGATTGATTATTATTATACATAAACATACAATTCGAAAATAAAAAACCAACAACACAAATCGCATGTTATATTTTATCTATATGAGATAAAAACAATAAATATGTACAATAATTGAGAAAAATGTACATTTTTTATGTCATTTATATGACACTATCAACTTTGAAACATTTTATATAATTTGTTATTCGTGTTTAGTAAAGATTCCGAGGAATTATTCAAAGTTACAAATCAGATTTTATGAATTATTCAATTGATTGATAATTTAAAAAATGATAAAGAAAAATACAAATGTACATGTATTTGGTTTAAGAATAAACAATATTATAAATTGAAAGATTAACCATGATTTTACTGACTTTTTCCAGTTAAAGTTTTGACTTATAATCGTCGATCATTATGACAATTGAATTCTTAAAATAGTAGTAAACGTAAAAACTCAGTATTAAAATAGCGCATAAAACACACACAAAAAAAGAAAAGAAAACAATATTCATAAAATATGTATTTTTTTTTATTAAAATAGAAATTACATTTATTGTATAATAAAACAATTATGCTCAACATGATCAACATGGTAATATAACAAGTGTCATATTGTTACTTAGTGTGAACAGATACCTTAAGAGGGGGTCCTCGTTAATAGCAATAACATAATAAAGGGACAATTACACAAGTATGGTGTTGATCATGCGTTTCACATATGGATTATAAATGATTGTATACATGTATATCCGTTGCTATTAATAACCACGATCATAAAGAAATAACAAGTAATATTCTAATTTCTAGCATGCGGATCAAAGTTATAAATAATGAACAATGTCTTTCGTCCGTTCATTCAAAAGTGATATACAATTCTGGTAAAACCCAATGAACCATTGAAAAGTTTATAAGAATATCTTGTCATCATATATCTACTAGTTCATCTGCACCTGCTGTTTGGACGCCCTTTGATGCTTTGCATCAATGCTTTTCTTGTTTTCTATTGGTATGGAATGATATCTGAAAATGGTAGGGGCGTCCATGACCAAATGGCTAAGGTCGTTGACTTCAAACCACTTGCTTTTCCCTGCTTTGGGTTTGAATCCCGACAGGGACTTTGGATTCTTGCATATGATGAATCTATCAATCTAGCTTATGGAAGGTGGGTTGCTCTACTGAGGTGCCTGTTCGTGCCTGAGATAATGCACGGGAGCACACCTGAGGTCTTTCCTCCACTAGTCAAGCTGGAATGTCGCCATATGACCTATACTGTGTTGGTGTGATGTTTGTTTGTTCGTTTAATTGGGTTTTACGTCACACTGACACATTATAGGTCATATGGCGACATTCCAGCTTTACTGGTGGAGGAATACCTCAGGTGCCCTTCTGTACATTATTTCAGGCACGAATGAGAACCTGAGTAGAACCACCAATGTTCTGTAAGCTAGCTGGACATGAAAGAATCCAAAGTCCCTGTAGGGATTCGAACCCACAGCGGTGAGGGGCAAGTGGTTTGAAGTCAACAAAATTAACCACTCAGCCATCAATGCCCCACTTGGTGTGATGTAAAACCTAACCAAATAAAATACATAAATTAAATCTGAAGAATGGTTATATGGAAGATTTTTAGCTTTAAAAGTTTAGAAATAATGTAGGTGACCATTTTGTCAGTTTATTCCAGACACATTGGTGGAAAGCCATTTCGCTTTTTGACAGTAGAGGATTCAAAGAAAGAAAAATAAAAGACAAGGTTGAAGCAGTAAAGAACCTTTCCTGAAATTGTTCCATCATCAAATCTTTAACAGAAAGTATGCCAATTAAAACAATATGGTAGCAGAAGGCTTTTTCATATAATTAGCTCCAAAGTGCAACATTAAAGGTTCCATGATAACTGCCATATGAACACCCCTGCAGATTCAAAATTCTACTGTTACATGTTGGATTCTATGGGATGTGGACAGTAGTTTGTTCTTTCTGAGCCTGCAACTTGTTCAATTTTGCTGTTTTGGATGCTCTAATTTTGCCGTTTTTGAGTTCTTTCGAGATTTTCTCTTTTTTATTCATGAAATATAATGAATAATGCATTTAGTCTTAAAATTCAGTTCAATTTGACATATGCCTATCTTTTCTGATCATTCTGATCTCATTTTCAGTATTGTCAGGTGAGATATTTATCTGTTTTGATTAAGACAATTCTGATGGCACGATTTCATGTTGAAATGAGACATTTAGTGACAGTTGATGCTCAGTTTCATTAAGTTTCACTCTGAAATATGTGTAACATTCACAACAGCTAGACAATTTAGAGTAGAGCAATTTTAAACCACTGAATTCCCATATCATACATTAATGTCAAGCAAGAAAGATGGCAAACATAATAAAAAGACAATTTAAATATGGCTTTTTGTTACTGGTATGTAAATCATTCATGTTCAGAATCAAAGGGAATGAAAGAAAAGCATCACAATGTGCCGGTTTCTATTTTTTGCCACAAAATTTGATTAAGACTCTGTTATGATAATGTTCTATTCCACCCATAGCTTTGCTAGAAATTACTGATTCAAACATAGCCTTGGTTGTAATGATTGATTCAAACATAGCCTTGCTGGTAATGATCAATTCAACCATAGCTTTGCTTGTAATGATCGATTGAACGCATAGCCTTGCTTTTTGTGCCCCCACGTTAGTGGCGGGCATTTAGATTTACCCTTGTCCGTCCGTCCGTCTGTCCGTCCGTCCGTCCGTTCACTTTTGTGTCGCACGTAACTCAAAAAGTATTTGACCTAGAGTCATGAAACTTTACAGGAATGTTGATCAGCATGTGAAGTTGTGCACCTGGGTATTTTCGTCTGGATATTTTTAGTATTTTCAGAGTTATTGCCCTTGACTTAGTAAAATTTTGCAATTTTCAACTTGTGTCGCATGTAACTCAAAAAGTATTTGACCTAGAGTCATGAAACTTAACCGGAATGTTGATCAGCATATGTAGTTGTGCACCTGGGTATTTTTGTGTGGATATTTTTAGTATTTTCAGAGTTATTACCCTTGACTTAGTAAAATTTTGCAATTTTCAACTTGTGTCGCATGTAACTCAAAAAGTATTTGACCTAGAGTCATGAAACTTTACAGGAATGTTGATCAGCATGTGTAGTTGTGCACCTGGGTATTTTTGTGTGGATATTATTAGTATTTTCAGAGTTATTGCCCTTGACTTAGTAAAATTTTGCAATTTTCAACTTGTGTGGCACGTAACTCAAAAAGTATTTGACTTAGAGTCATGAAACTTTACAGGAATGTTGATCAGCATGTGTAGTTGTGCACCTGGGTATTTTCGTCTGGATGTTTTTTGTATTTTTAGAGTTATTGCCCTTTACTTAGTAAAATTTTGCAAATTTTCAACATGTGTCGCACGTAACTCAAAAAGTATTTGACCTAGAGTCATGAAACTTTATAGGAATGTTGATCAGCATGTGCAGTTGTGCACCAGGTATTTTCGTCTGGATTTATTTAGTATTTTTAGAGCTATTGCCCTTCACTTAGAAAATTTTTGCAATTTTCAACTTGTGTCGCAAGTTACTCAAAAAGGATTTGACATATTCATTAAACCTTACGGGCAGATTGCTCAGCATATTTAGATTTGCACCTGGGGTTTCGCTTGTGGATTTATCCAGTATTTGTAGAGTTATTTCCCTTGACTTAGTAAAAAGATTGACAGAACAGTGGCGCGGTGGGGGCACCCGTGTCCTATGGACACATTTCTAGTTATGATAATGTTTAATTCAACCCATAGCCTTGCTTGTAATGGTCAATTCAACCATAGCCGCTTGTAATGATGGATTCAACCCATAGCCTCCCTTGTAATAATGTTCAATTCAAACCATAACCTCACAACTTATTCTACCCTTATGACCAGTGCACGTCTATGCCACCTAATCATGGATTCATGGTCTGCACTGTTCACAAATCCGT
The DNA here is from genome assembly GCF_026571515.1 of Ruditapes philippinarum. NCBI lineage: Eukaryota > Metazoa > Mollusca > Bivalvia > Venerida > Veneridae > Ruditapes > Ruditapes philippinarum. The sequence continues at coordinate 112,625 of NW_026852800.1, forward strand.
CATGTTTCCCAAAAAAATCATGAATGGAATCGGTTTGTCAAGATTGAAAGATGGACATGTCCATTGAAGTTATTTAGTGTTGTTGGGGTGAAATGAGATAAATTTTGATATAGGAAGATTATAAAACTTCAATGCACTAACAAACAGGAGCACACCAAAAGGTTACAATATAAGCAAGAATGCTCATGGATGCATTATGTAGTTGACTTTCCTCATTATATATTGAAATTTTGTTGGCAAGTGATGTTGTCTTTTTGTTTTGTTGTTTTTGTTGTTCAGTTGTTGTTGTTTTTTTTAATTCATGGTCTCAGCCAAACAATAACCAGATGACATTGCAATAATTTATTGTAGCATTCAATTAATCACTTACATATTCCTCACATACATTGTAGTCTGTGATGTAACACAGTCTGGGATAAAATTAGATTATTTTCTGTTGTTAAACCAAGCTTCTGTCATGTTTTACTATCCTAGACTAGATCATTTGATGACTTGTTTTTTCCAAGCACATGGAAGCAGATAAAATATTCCAGAACTGCAGCAAAAGCTAGAATAAAAGTACAAAAAAAGATTGCAAATTTGTTTTATTTGTTTTGGTATGCTATAAGTAAAAGCTAATTTGGCAATTAACACTTAGCAATAGACTGACTGTGTTTTGTTTAATTGTATGCTTTTACCCGCTAATTGCTTTCAGCAATAATGACTTGCCAATGACACTAACATGTCTGTTTGGATTGCACAATTTATTACCTGCTTAATTTAGCATTTTATGTCAGTTAAATTAGCATTTTGTGTTGCTTGATTTAGCATTTTGTTTTGAAAAGTTGATTGTCCCTTTACAGAAAATAATTAATTGAAGTTCTATGTCACTGCATAGCTGTAATACTATTTTCTTGTCTGTTTCTTACTGGTTATTAGATTGGTAGATGTCATTTGGCTGACTGTAAACAGTTTCCTTTGTGTGAAACTCCTATATTTCTTAAATGGATTTCAACCAAACATTGATATAAATATTGATAGAAAATGCCCAGGCAAATAGTGTCAGGGATTTTTTATTTGATCAGTAAAATCAAGCCTAATTTTGGGCTTTTGTTTATTAGCTTGTCGGTTTTGGAGAAAAATTCAAACTTTTATGACTGTTGGGTCGGCATCACTGTCGTCATGCAAAACCTTTAAGGAAGCAAACATTTTAAAAGTTATCAACATGAAACTGATGCAATTGTTAAACAACAGGCATAATTGTGAAAGCAATATTTTTGGAGTTTACAATGCCCCATTTTAACTTAAAGTTTTTAAACACCGCATGTGATGCTCTTGTTTTTAGTTGTGTTATATATGTAGAGAAATACTATTCTGTGCACCAATCCTCCTTCATATTTCAAGAGAAATCAAGTGCAAATTTTCAAAGAAATATTCTTACCAAGTTCCCTGGCCTTACTATTTGGTTTTGTGATTTGATTATATTTGACCTAATTATGGCCTTTTAGTTCTATTGTGTTTCTAAGGGATGTCTTAGGGACCATTAATGGCAAAAACATACCTGCATGTGATGTGATAATATCTGTTGGTAGTTTAAAGTTTTACAATGTTCCTGTTATGATCAGTCAGATAGTTACCTTTGGGCTGTTGGTTTGGAGTAGAATCCACAAGCCTTATTTTGTTAATGAAAGTTTGAAAAAAAAGTTTAGTTTCCCAGTAATAAGAAGTTTTACAATGAATTGTTATTTTATCAGAGTGAGCAGTAAAGATTAATTCGTAGTTTATTGGCTGTCCCTGTAGGGAGAATTTCAGACATCATTTCCATTGTAAAAGAGATTAATTCAAAGGGTAATGACTTGACATAGAGTGTAAAGTCATGAAGAGTTTGTTATTTCTTTATCAAGATGGGCATCAGACACATTTTATGGTTTGGGTAAATGATGAACATAACAAGTTGGCTTTTGATGTCATTAAATGTTTGTATGGTCAGAATATCAAAGCAGTGTTAAGCAGTTTCATGCTTACTTTGTTAGATAATTTCTATCTGGTGACATTGTGTTTTTGTATTGCCATGTGAGCATTTAGTGACTTGATGATAAAAATAAGCTTGGAGTGGCAGCAGCTGTAAAATTTTCTCTGTACTTTCTATCAGTGTTGTTTTATTTTTTTGGTCTTTCAGGATCATGATTCCTGTTGATGATTGTATACCCCCTAAATTGGTGTCAGGGTGCATGAAAATAGACTGACTTTGGAATTTAGAATATTTTGGATTTTAATCCATGGGTACAAGTTACAGCTTTGAAAATAAGTGCAACAGGGTGATAAAAGTACTGTGAAGGTTTGTTCATCATGAAGCTTTGATGGTTAAAGTTCGTTTGCACTGGGGTATTAGCTTGGAAAAACCCACCATTGCCAAGTTAGGGATAAACAACAGAAAGAGCATCGAAACACAAGGCTTTCTGATTTGTATGAGAGGCAGAGTGTTTTCATGTTCTTTCTCTTTTGTATCATAGGCAAAAATAAAAACATGTTCCCTGTTATTACAGTATTTCATTATCTCTCATGAGCTGACTGAATCAAACTGAGTCTGCAATTTTCACCTTTTTTAGCTCCCCGAAAAATTTTGGAGGAGCATATAGTCGTCGGGTTGTCCGTCCGTACGTACGCAAGTCCTGAATTCGTGTTCGGCCCATAACTTTGTTATTTGAAGTTGGATTTTAAAACTATTTCACAGAAATGATCACCATATTGAGACATCGTGTCACACGCAACATTTGGGTGCTACCTTGAAGGTCAAGGTCACAGCATGACCTTGCAGCAAAATTGTGTCCGGCCCATAACTTCGTTATTTGAAGTCGGATTTTAAAACTATTTCACAGAAATGATCATCATATTGAGACGATGTGTCGCGCACAACATTTGGGTCGCTACCTTGAAGGTCAACGTCACAGCATGACCTTGCAGCAAAATCGTGTCTTGAAGTCAGATTTAACAACTATTTCACAGAGATGATCAATATATTGAATTGACGTGTCGCATGCAACATTTGGGTCGCTACCTTGAAGGTCAAGGTCACAGCATGACCTTGCAGCAAAATTGTGTCCGGCCCATAACTTCATTATTTGAAGTCAGATTTTACAACTATTTCACAGAAATGATCACCATTATTGAGACAATGTGTCGTGCACAACATTTGGGTTGTTTTTACACTTTGAACTTTGTCTGTGATATAACTCTGACACTACAAGAGGTATACCTTCCTGTGTCCAAAACCTATTCGGGGAGCACCACCCGGTTCAACCGGCTCTTGTTATTGTTATTGTCATTGCTTTCAAGGTCCAGGGACTTTTAATTCTTTCATGTAAGGAAGCTATCCAGCTGGTTCAACTTAAGACACCAGTAAGGTCTTCCTTCACCAGTAAGCTAGAAAATGTATGACCTTTGCATTGTTAGTGTAAGGTAATAACCAGTCAAAAAAACTAATATTACTTTTAATGTGACTTAATCCCTCTATTCCCCACACCCAATCTCAATATTTTGATATCAAATGGACCTGTTTGGAAATTTCTGAACTGAATAAAAAATTGGACAAATGAATCCAATAGGGAGTTTCATGACTGATATTTTCTCAAGAAAAATGATGTATAAGCAGTATTCAAATTTCTGTCTGTCTGACATAAAAAAGCACACAAATTGTGTATTATTCTACTGGCATGGAATGATTATTGACTGTACATGGCAGATTTCTATTGTTATGCTCTTACACACTGTAAAGGAAAGGTTTATCTTGAAGTTTGAAGTACATAAATGTCAAAAATGTTTTGTTCTGATCTAAAAATATCTGATATAAATATATCACAAAGGAAAAAATAGGTTTTGTTTCTGGTTTGAAGTCACATATATTTATTGTAGATGACATGTCAGGTGCTAAGAGCACATTAGCTGGCATTGCCAAAACAAGTTGTCAATAGCATAGAAAAATCTATGACAAAAAGAATGCCATTTCATGTGAAAACCAACGTGGGTTAACCATTGAAATCATTGTCATAAAGTTATTGCTGAAATGTTTCTAAGAGAGTCTTTTCTAATGATTAAACTGATATATGATTTCCATATTTCTTTGCACTGTGTTGATTTACAGATTAAAGAGTTGATGAGTTACATAACAGTGGATAAATAGGTCTGCTTCCTATTTTTGCACATAAGGTACAAGTTCAAATTGAAAAGCACCCAAGAAGGTACAATGATTACAAGAAGCAGGTGCTTGTAATCGCAAGACATAGTACATATTTTATTGAATAGGACTGAGCTGTCAGGCCGCTTTCATATCCTCCTAATAGCGAACAGTTCTAAATGGTGAACATTACTCTCCTGCTGTTTTGAAATTCTTACCAGAATTTCTCAGGGTTCATATATATACAGAGCAGTCACGGCCTCAATGTCACAGGGTGAGAAAAAAAATGTGCAGCCTAACCAGGAATTAAACCTGGGACCCTTGAAATACTGTTCTGTGGCTCTGCCGACTGAGCTATCTGGCCTCTGACACATCATCCCCTCTAAATAGTGATCAGTTCTGAACCATGACACATAGTAAAATGATTCAGTGTTCTTTAATGTAAGCACATATTAAGTACACTTAAATAAATGTACATGACAATTCACTGTAGCAGTTCTGTATGTCAATAAAGATGTTAAAGGCATATAAAAATTATATCATTTAAATACATGTATTTGAACAAGATATATTTAAAATGTAACTTTTCTTCACTGCAATCTTTATAGAGAAAACTATCTAAAAAAAAAAGAGAGAAAAAATTGAATACATGTAAATAGATAAATTGTTCCTTACTTTTAAGATAGTTTTGAATTGCATCATTATTTTTCTAGATTCACATATAACAGGGTTTCACATAGACTATTTTATAATAAAAACATGATTAATAGCCATATTTTTTGGGGAAAAAACTCGAAGCTTTGAGGCTTTCGGAATTCTAGAACACTTGATTGGAATTATTCCTGTAGTACCATTCAGTGTTTTCAATTGTGGAGAGCTAGCTAATGAAAGGAGTGTCATTACAAAGTAAGGTGTTGGTGACGTATGAAGATAGTTCTAGAAATAGTTCCAAATACAGCAGGCAAATAGGCCATATACTTCTAGAAAATAGATGGAAAAAGTTTACCCATGAGATAAATTGCTGTTACAGGTGTTTGTTGTTGACATCTACATAGAAATATATCATGAAACTTTTAGATAAATAAGGTAGTGAAATTTTCTTGTGTTATTATTGCTAATTTTCGAATAAATAATGGTTACCTCAAAAGTTAATTTAAAAATTTAAAGGAACTCCACTGAGGTAAAAAAAAGTCTAAAAACTTATTTTTTTTAATTTCTTACATAGATCAGCTTGGGCATATAAAACAGAAAAATATGCAAAAGATTATTAAGACATATAGTCGGAATTAAATTGAAAATCATATTTTTGTGCTATTTTTAGCCCAATTTGAGTGAAAAATGTTGTAAAGCTTTTAAAATTTATTTCACAATAAAAATGATTATTCTGGGAAAATGAGGTCAGGATTGATGTTAACTTTTGCACACAAGTTATTGGTCTAGACCTATTTCAAATGGAACATTAATCTTGAAAAATTATTCTGATTCCTGTCATGTCAAAAAACCACATTGGAGTCCCTTTAAAGTGTAGAAAGCAATAAATCTGCTGACTGTAGTAGGCAAAAATTATTGTGAATAATTCAAAATTACTTGTATGGAAGATGCATGTTTGTACATTTTTTAAGAGCACATAGCTTATGTGTGAAGACATTGGTTAACAGTTAAGAACATAACATCCAGAACATTTTATTTTCTTTACATATATGTATATTCATGTGTGTCAAATAACAAAGACATTCTTATGTTGCAACGTTTTTCAAGGATTCACCGTAAGATCATGGAAGCAACATAAGTTTATGTTTACAAAGTTCATAAAAATATTTAACACATTTTAATTAGGTGCATGTCCTTTTCTTTTCAACTTTTTTGCCATGTTTTAAAAAACATTTTAAGGAGAAAACTGTGAAATTGTTTGAAAAGTGTTTCATGATGTATTACTTAGCTTTCAAAGTTATTCTCCAAAAAATGAGATTTATGGCTTATTTTCTGGGGAAAACTTTCATAAATGATAGAGTACCTCTTGAAACTTTGTCTTCAATGTTAAATCTGATAGTACATAAAGTTTTCTGTAATTAAATATTTAGGCAGGTGAAGTTCTCTTTTGAGCAGAAGATGGGGGTAAAATTTTGATGAGCATTTGGGTTATAGATTAATTTCATAATCAAGTATCATATGGTTTGAATGACATTCTGAAGATCTTGTATGAAATACCATTCTGTAAGTGTAAGTTATGTTAGAAATATTTTGGTGTAAGTTTTGGTGTTAGTTTACTGTCATAAACAAAATGTTATAGTGACTATAATTATCCCCCGCCGATGGAATCGGGATGGAATCGGGAGGGGGATATAGTTTTGGCGTTGTCCGTCCGTCCGAATTTCGTTTCCGGAGTAGTTCTCTGCAACTACTGGCTGGAATTCAAAGAAACTTTATGGGATTCATCAATATCAAGAGGAGATGCGCATATCGTCTGCTTGTTTGGGTCAGATACTTTAACTCAGAGTTATGGCCCTTTATTAGTTATGTAGTATGCATATAGAGTAAAAATCGTTTCCGGAGTAGTTCTCTGCAACTTCTGGCTGGAATTCAACGAAACTTTATGGGAATCATCAATACCAAGAGGAGATGCGCATATCTTCGGCTTGTTCGGGTCAGACACTTTAACTCAGAGTTATGGCCCTTGATTAGTTATGCAGTATGCATATGGAGTAAAAATCGTTTCCGCGCTACTTCTCTGCAACTACTGGCTGGAATTCAATGAAACTTTATGGGAACCTTCAATACCAAGAGCTTGAGATGCGCATATCGTCGGCTTGTTTGGGTCAGATACTTTAACTCAGAGTTATGGCCCTTGATTAGTTATGCAATATGCATATGGAGTAAAAATCGTTTCAGGAGTAGTTCTCTGCAACTACTGGCTGGAATTCAAGGAAACTTTATGGGAACCTTCAATACCAAGAGGAGATGCGCATATCGTCGGCTTGTTTGGGTCAGATACTTTAACTCAGAGTTATGGCCCTTGATTAGTTATGCAGTATCCATATAGAAAATAATTTGTTTCCTCGCTACTTCTCTGCTACTACTGGCTGGAATTCAATGAAACTTTATGGGATACTAAGAGGAGATATGCATATAGTCGCCTTGTTCCAGTCAGATACTTATAACTCAGATTTATGGCCCTTGATTAGTTATGTAGTATGCATACATCTCATTGGCATTTCCAGATTTTACTATTTAACACAAAGTTATGGCTCTGTTATTGCCCTGAATATTTATCAAGTTCAAAGAATATTACTGTTTATGCCATGATTAATATATAAATAAAGCCTTATGTCTTCAGTTGTTGTGTTAATAATAACCAGTACTCGGCGGGGGATATAAATTCAACGAATTTGCTTGTTACTAATGTTAGTTCCATTTGTATAAAGTCAGACCTTGCAGTCTGAGCAGGCCCAATACAGTCCCCTACAAAAGTAATGGACTGTTCTAAAATAAAAGCAGGATTATTCCATTACAGTATTATAAGGTAAAGCTAGATTATTCCATTTGGGTATTATAAAGTAAAGCTGGATTATTCCATTACAGTGTTATAAGGGTAAGGGTGGCTTATCTTATGAAGGAGAAGGTGTAGCCCAATTAATTGTAAAATGTGGAATTTCGAACCCAAAGATTGTGAAATGAGGGCCCAGTTCCATAAGCATAAGAAAGGATTGACTATAGGAAACTTAAAGGTACATATGCTAGAGGAAATGTGAAATCCATAAATATCCAATATTATAAAAACCTGGGTAAAAAGCTCTTATTGAAATATTCAGCATTACAAGAATTTAATAAGGTAGTAATATTGCATAGAATAAGGAATTGATCAATATTTTGAATTACAAAAGTTGTTTGAAAGTAAAATCCAAAGATATCTTGATAGCAAGTCTTACAAATGAAAATTATTTGGAAAAGAAATCATTTAAAGCAGATCTGAGAAACAGATTCAAATGAACTTGGAAGCACCGGCCATGTATAGGCTCATTGAAACTGAGCATGCAGCATTTTCAACTTTGTCATTTTGGGCATTCTTTAGGGATTCTGTTTTTCTCTATTGGAAATACATGTGTAAGACTCTTAAGGACCTTGAGCTTTATTTTCATGGAATTATCCCTGTTATTATGAAGCTATAGTATTAGACATACTTTTTCAGAAATGTCTTATATATGATAAAAGCAAGGACAATTGTCTTGTCTTCTTGGCCAGTCTAGCCATCATGTTTCGCCATGTGATTATCTCAAGATATAAAGTTACGAAATTGTATGATTGGTAGGAAAGGACATTATTTAGACCTAAAGATATAATTGCCTGCCTATACTGACAGAAACCTTGAGCTAAGGTTATCGAAATTGGAGTTTTTCTTCTTTTTTTTTCATTTGTAGAGTTTTGGAATCTCAGTATTTGAAACTATTAAAAAAAAATAAGCATGCAAGAGAATCCAGCCGGACTGGCCTAACTAGTATAAGGTTTGTCAGTACCACAATTAGCTATGAAAGACTGATGGTTACATTATGCTTCTTCTTTAATTCTCAGTTTCGTTTTCACAAATTCCCAATTTCAACTTCATTAATTCACTTTTTCAAGATACAGAATTCATGATTTCAAAATGGTTGATTAAAGATTTCAGCTTCATGAATTCATTATTTCAACTCCATGAATTCACAATTTCAACATCACAAATTCATGATTTCAAATTCATGAATTCATGTTTTGAACTTTATTATTTCAGATTTCGTAAATATAAAATTTTGAATTCTTGAAGTTGAAAACATGAATTCATGAGCTGAATTCAAGAAGTTGAAATTGTGAATTCATGAAGTTGAAAACGTGAATTTCGTATGTTGAAAACATGAATTCACGAATTTAGAATTGTAATGAAATTAGGAATTCATGAAGTTGAAATGTTGCCAATGGTTTTTCGTAATTAACACACAAAAAGTTGAGTAGTATACTATTGAAGCATTGCTGGGTGTCATTAATGGTGAATTTTATTTTCTATAAATTACTCTAAATTTGAAATGTTTATTTTTCAAATAACACTAAAAATGCAAAGATATTGCAGATATACTGCAAATGTAACCATGCATGTGTGTAATCACTATTTGATAAATACCATAGTCCTGTGATCTGTGAGGTGTAGTCAGTTTTGTAATAAAGATGATTTTCAAATCTTTCCACTTGTCAATAAATGCAGTATTTTAAACAACTTGATAGCCTTAAGTTTGTAATAAAAGCAATCAGTGTCCTTATTTCTGTACACACATTATACTCTTTCTACCCTGCTAAGAAATATGGAAAAAAGGACATGGTTGGTTGTACCTTGGCACTCTGGCTACCAAACTGGCTTTCCTGGATAACTAACTAGTAATTCTCTTCAAGTTATCCAACATGATTACTAATATAGTGGTAAGAGACAAAAGACCATTAGACTCAATGCTAGAGATCAGTTGTCAGGAAGAAATTTTGCCTTGTCCAAGCATCAAACCTGTGACCCTTGTATTATAAATCTTACGCTCTCCCTATTATATTCAGAAGGATGAGGATTAAATTAAGATTTTATTTTTTTTCAGAAACTTACTGCAACATTTCTTTAGGACATTGCCTTAAATCTTGTGAATGATGACTGTCTAGTAAATAAAATATTATTGTTATATCTTTATATCACCTTTGGACAGATACCACAGCTGTACACCACTAAATGTGACTATCAAATTTCCATATTTAGCTGAAGATAATTCAATAGGGATTTAATGCCTAAACTCTTTCATTACATTATAGCACTATAAAGCAGTTTCTTCAATCTGTCTCAGATGTAACGTAACACTTGTCTTTTCAAGCAGAATTCTTGTTGACTGCTTTCAAATTTAAAGGAGCTCAACTGAAGTCCAAAGGCCTGAAATATATATAATTGTAAATTCTTACATAGATAGACTGGGGGCACTTGAAAAAATGAAATAAAATGAAAATTTAGAAGTGGCAACACACTTTTTGTGTGATTCTTAGTCTGAGTAACAACATTTCAGCCGATTGTTTAAGGTTGTTGACTTCAAACCATTTGCCTCTCGATTTCAAGTCACGTCAGCATCTTTGGATTCTTAATGTGAGAAAGCAGCTAGTTTACCAAATGTCAGTGATTCTACTCAAATATTGTTTGTGCTTGAAATAACCTGCAACTTTGAATCCAGACCAACATCAAAGATACAAACATTTCAAAAGAAATGATGCCAGTCCTGTCCTGTCAAATAACCTTAGTGAAGTCCAAATTGAAGTCTTGTAGGTTAATGCAGGAATGTTCCAGATTCAAATCAGAAAATAATTATATATTATGCAAATTTTCAGAGGCTGATGGGGGGCGTCTGGCCGAGTGGTTAAGGTCATTGACTTCAAATCACTTGCCCCTCACCGCTGTGGGTTCTTTCATGTGAGGAAGCTATCCAGCTAGCTTACGGAATGTTGGTGGTTCTACTCAGGTGCCCAGTGCCTGAAATAAGGTCTTCCTCCAACTGTAAATCTGGAACGTCGCGATATGACCTATACTGTGTCGATGTGACAAAAAAAAATAGAGGCTTATGGAGGAGATAGGGGTAGGATTAAAATTGTCAGTCTAGCCTTGAAAAGTTGAAAAAATGCTGTCATATGTCAACAACCTTATTGAGAGAAACTTCCCAATTTCTTCAATAATTTGCAGCCTATAATGTGTACATTTAAATTTTAATCATCATTTGTACATTCATTATGAAGGCAATTAGTATATTGATTGACAAAATCACACTTCTGGGTATACTTCCAGGAATTTAATACTCTCCTGAAATCTCATAGTAGCCATTAGGCGTTAAGTAGAACTTTGGGGATATTTCTAGAACATTTTCAAAGCATGCGACTAATTCTCAGTGATATATATGTGTTACAACAATTCTTGTTAGGTCATTGTCAATTTGATTGAAAGAATGGTAAATATCTCAAAAACCTCTACACAATTAAAATTTTAGTAAGTTAATGACTTATACATGTATTATGTATATGTGCATGGCTACTTGGTAAGACAGGAATGTCCAGCAATGTCAGCTCAAGGAACTACTTTTAAAGGTGGTAAATATGAATTAATAAAAGTTTGAAAAGAACTAAGTAATAAAGACTAATATTTTTATTTACCACCAATCTGCTGTAAAATATAATTTTCTGCATATCGATAATAACAAAAAAATACATTCAGATACACGAAAACAATAGAAATCTTAAAGTCATGTGAAATCTTAAACCAAAATAAGACCTGAATGATACAGTAAACAAAAACAAAAAACAACAAGAAATATTTGGTGTGTAGAGGGAACCTGAAATTCCTGGTTTTACAGAAAATATTTATTTTCATTTTGATAAACTGTGCTGTTTATGGTACTTGCGTACTGGTTCTATGTTGCCATGAAGGTTTTTTTTTCTTGGAGAAAATTATGGCATGATTTGCAAATTAGTATGGGAAGCTTAGATTTGAGTTATGATTTTGTGGTCTAATTTTGCATTTAAAAAAAAATCTTTTCTGAGGAAAATTTTCTTTGAATTTATGGACTTATGGAGTTTTCAGACATAATTAAGTTTGTTTTGGTGACCTAGATGTTACACAAATTTTCAATATTTTTCATCTGTTCCAAGAATTGTATAGAATGTCAAGGTTTTCTTCACAAAAGGGAGGTAATTAAGAAATAAACATAAAGGGAGATAATTAAGGGCAGGTGAAAATAGGAAAAGCTTAAATTTACATTATTATTGTAGTTTACATTTTGAAGAAAATTTTTAATTTCTATTACTCATTGCAGAAAGAAAATATACATGTATATGTACACATGAAAAGAGAAAAAGAGTTATTTCCATCTTATATATTAACATATAGAAAGAAAGTGTAAATTTGGTTGGTACAATAATGAAATGTTATTGAAAGATTCGGTAATAAGCTGGTTAATGGTGGGAGGGGAAAGTAATAAAATACAGCCAAGAGAAATAAAAAGCTGTATTTCCTATTGTTAAAATCTATGTGATGAGGTTATTTTATGATCAATGTGGGATATAGGAAGTTGTTTCTGAAATAAATTTAGGTACACTACTCATGACCGAGAAATTATTCCCAGAATCCCAATTTCATCGTAGATAAGCTAAATTAGTAATATAAAACGAACTATATCATTCAAGTTTTGAGCATGCACTATCTCATAATAACAGTAAACTTGAACTTTTGAACATGTCATCATAGCAACTGAATCTTTAAAGGGACTCCACTGAGGTTTAAAAGCCTTAAAACATAACATTTGAATTTCTTACATAAATAAGCTGGGGCACTTTAAACAGAAACATATGCAAGATTGTTAAGAAATATACTTTGAAATAAATTGAAAATCGTATTTTAATGCTTTTCTTAGCTAGATTTGAGTGAAAAGCATTTAAACGCTTTTCATTTTGGGTCATTTTGTTACAATTTGAATAATTATTCTGGAAAAACTAAGTGCGCAAATGATCTAAAATGTTGCATAAAGATTAGTGGTCTAAACCCACATCAAATGGTACATTTATCTGGAAAAAATATTTTTAGTCCCATCATGTCAAAAAACTTCAGTGGAGTCCCTTTAAGTACCTGTAGATTTTAAGTTACCACATCATGCTTGTAGGGTTGCAGTCGATGATGAACAGTCATGTTACCACTACAATAGGCTTGCATTGTGCAGGGGTATCCATGATCAATGGTTAAGGTCATTGACTTCAAACCACTTGCCCTCAATGATGTGGGTTCCAATCCTGACAAGGACTTTGGATTCTTCCATATGAGAAAGCTATCCCGCTAGCTTACAATATGTTGTAGTTCTACTCAGTTAGCCTGCTTGTGACTGAAATAATGCACGGACGGGTACCTGAGTTCTTCCTCCATCAATAAAACTGGAAAGTCACCATATGACCTTTACTGTGTTTGTGCAATGTATGGAAATGTCAGTGTAAAAAGCAGTCTGAAACATTAGATATATAGAGGATATTTGTTTGTTTTGCATGTAAGATTGAAATAAAATTTCACTGAGTGAACACCAGATGCAATATTTTCACCAGTGGCGTAGCCACGAGTGAAAATATAATAGCTGGTGTTCACGAATGAAATATATTTCAATCTTATATGTAAAACAAATAAATTTTCTTTTTATTTTATGCTTTTTAAGTGATTTTAAGTATTTTTTACTGATTTTGCCGCGAAACGTCGTGCATTCTCCTTTGTGACGTCATCACATCATGACGTCACATCATTAGTTTTGAAATATAGTTCTGTTAAATTTTGTCTAATTTTGTTACATTTTTAACATGATGTATGGTGACATCGACTTTCTTTTCCTAAAGAAGCAAAGTTTAGGCATGACAGCATGTATTTCTGCCTGTTATTCCATTTCGTTATGATTTTCTATTCATTCTCATTCAGATATAGTCCGGCTACAGTGAAAATTATATTTTATAAATTTCACTAGTGGTTTATCAGAATATAATCATCTGATATATTACAATAAAACACTGGAAAGCATGAAATAAAAAATATGAAAGAAGATTTTTTGCCTGAAAATGCACTGTAGTTGCAGTAGTACTTAAGTTAAAATCAGAACACAATAAAAGCAAGTCATTCAGTCAAAGGAAGCATGAGAATGGTTTAACATCAGCTTGCAATGAATGTTATTGTCATCTGTTGTAAATTTCTATGATTATTTGCATTTATTCATTAATGTTAGTTTTGAATGATATTAAATTGAAAGATGAAGCATAGAATACTCATTGAATTATTCAAAGAGATTCACTGTGTGAACATTGAATCTTTCCACATTAGCATATTCCAAGTTTGTTTTGAATATTTAATGAGAGTAAAATATTATCTATATTTCATCATACTTTTATCATTGTTGTTGAGTGGTATTTTAACTAATACAGAACCCTAGTGGAGTGAATTACAAAGTAATGAAAATTTAATAACAATGCATTTGGCTTTATTATTAGAGTTGATCCAGCCAGCCTAGAGATTAGTATATTCTACTAATGGCTGCTAGATGCCAAGCATTATTGACAGTTCCATAATTAAGGGCCTAATAAGCATTAAACAGGCAAACAAATTCACATTCAACCCTGTTTTCTTCAGAAATTAAGCTTTTCACATGTTCTAAATTTATTATTACACCATTATGAAACAAATGTCCTTTAGAAGGACAAAAATACTCATAAATAGGCATAAAGTGCCTCAAAGTTTGATCTTAAAGAATGATACATGGTGTCTGTATAGCAATGCAAATTTTCACAAAATCTGTTATGAATAGGAGTCTTTGGAGTGTCCCATGATCTAAAATTCAGTTCCAGACAAAAATTTGCTCAAGGGTGGGGCAGGGGGAGGGAAGGGGTAGGGCTTGCAATTATGTGTGTATACCAAGCACAGGATTATGATAACCATTCAGAAACTTTCACAATTATATCCAAGATATCTACATTTGGATACTTTAGCTCGAAAATTTTGTATTTATCCTGATGGAGGTTCATTATAACTGAAACCGGTAGATTATTAAATTGCTCAACCTGCACTGGTGTTGACATGTTGTATTTCTTCATATCTGTCTTACAATTACAATTATATTAAAACTTTTTACAGAATGCTATCATTTTATCCTGTCTTTTTGATGAATAACAATGCAATTATGCCAGAAGGCTAGAATGCAAATTTATGATCAATTCCAATATTTACCAGTGTGCATATTGCATATAATCTGGCACAGATTATTAAGTGAAATATTGGCAAAAACCACCCATTTTCTATGGCAAAATCTCTTTTATTATCTCATTTAATTAATAGCCATAAAAATGGCTCTAATGAAATAAACTAACAGCTATTTCTTGTAATGATGCAATTTCTAGAACAAGAAATTAAATTTTACATTTTAATGTTTTAAGTTTTTTTTGGTTTTGTTTTATTTTTTTGAAAATGACAAGGATTTGCTGTGTTTTACTGGAAGTATTTCTGCTGGTCTGATCCCGGGGTGACATTATTCAGACATTGAATATTATGGTCATTTGTCTGTGTAAGTCTGCTGATCCAGATTTAGAAATCGCACAAGAAAAAAAAAAATTCAATTTAATCTTGAATATATTTCACTGTTATTCTTTGCAGTTTTCCATTCTAAGTGCTTCACTTGATATTCTTCAGATTTTCAAATTTTATGTTTTTAGGCCTTTGGACCTCAGTGGAGTTCCTTTAAGGAAAACAAAACAACAACAAAAACACAATCATAATTATAAGGCTATATCTTCTGTAAATCAATTTAAATGACCATTTGGCTATTTATGTACAACTTTAAAAAAAAAATCACATGCAAGATATCAAGCCTATATAAAGATTTTCATATTCTGTAAAATTATTTTGTCACATTGACGCCTACCTATCATTATTTGCTCAGAAACTTCTATATCTCAATCATTATAAAAGCACATAATTGGATATAAGAAAATTTACAAGTCTTCTGGACCATGTTTAGCCATTACGCTGCTTTAGATGGTCATTATTTCTTGTGGTAACTGCTAATGAAATTGCTACGTTGGACGATAATTTCTTTGACCGCCGGAGAAAATGAAGGTGGTGGCCTATGTGTGATTTATTCTGATTCGTGCATTTCCTGCGGTTTTCATTATACACGGATTGGTGATCCATATCATCGGTTGAAATCCTGTTAAAATTAATTGAGTTTTCAGCCTGCAGATTAAAACATCCACCTTGACCCTTGACCAAATCGTTTTTTTTCGTCGGCTCATCTGTTGTCTCAGATAAAAATAAAAACCTTGAATTTTCCAGTTGTTTGGAATGAAATTTTTTTATTTACGTAATATTAACAAAGTTTTCATTAAATAAGACCTGTGAACCTGCTAAATTTGTAGAATGTACTTGTCTCGTTACAAATTTGCAATATTTATGCATTTTAGTTTCAAAATTACAAAGCAGTGGCATACTGCCTAAATGAGCAGCTTGGCTTATGACTTTCTTCTGAACTAATGATTTGAGCCCTGCCACAACAAAACCAACATAATGGGTTTGCGACCAGCATGGATCCAGACCAGTCTGCGCATCCGGGCAGTCTGATCAGGATCCATGCTGTTCGCTATCAGTTTCTCTCCTTGTTATAGGGTTTGTAAGCGAACAGCATGGATCCTGATCAGACTGCTCGGATGCGCAGGCTGGTCTGGATCCATACTGGTCGCAAACCCATTATGTTGGTTTTGTCATGGTGCGGCTCATTTCATTACTTAATAATAATGTTGTTGAAGATTGAATAGAAATAGTTTAAACTTTAGCCTGCTGGCGGAAACTGATTGTACCCATGCAACCAGTGCAAAAAAGGTCAGCCGGTACATACGTGCTATCTGATCATGGTCCTCATTGTTCATTATTCAGTAACTAACTTTACTGAAAATTTGGCAAAAATAATGAATGATTTTGTCCAAGTGAAAGATGGACAAGTCCATTTAAGATATTTAATTGGGAAAAGATTACTCAAGTGCTAGGGGTAATTAGGAGAATATTACCACACGTGAGTGGTTTTTGTTTTCATCACTCTCAAGGTTCATGGAGAAATTATTTCCTTTATAGTTTTGTCCTTGTACTAGGATTAGCCGTACATATTCCAACACAGTGAATTTTTCAGACAAATTGATTGGCAAGTAAAATAAGCACATTACTTCTGCTGATAATCTGTCTGAACTTATTTGATCTCAAGACCAATGATTAGACAAATTAACTTACAATATGTCAGTATTTATTGGTTCTAAAGATGGGAAATTATTATTAAACAAGCTACTCTTGCCAGACGATTTCCTATAAGGTGTAGATAGAAGTGATTACCATTTGATATTGACTGCTTTTTGTCTTATTGCCAAGTCATGTGGTCATCTGATGTCATTAAAAGTAAGATGAAATTTCTTGATGTCTAAGCTCTGTTGAATAGCTTCAGATTGTTTATTGTTTTAACAAGGGCTTCTATTTAAATTTATACATTATACCAATGGCGAGTATGGCCAATCTTCGATACCAATTTAGAAATAAAACTAACACAGTTAATATACAATCAGTTAAAAATATCATTGATAATTAAATGCTCTCTTACCTCAGTAATATACTGATATAAAGTGTCTTTGACACAGTTGTATTGACCAAAAGCCCAGCTTTGTTCATAAAAACCCTTAACCATCTTGAACCCTTGAGTTGCAGCGTGACAGAGTGGTTAACACGCCGAACTAGTAATATTAGGATTGCTGACCGCGTGGGTGCAAACCCTGTCAGGGGCAAGCTGTTGTTTCCTTGAGCAAGAAACTTTACATTCATTGCTTAGTACTGGTTGGTTCAAGGAATGGATTCGAGAGTGATTCAATAAGCTTACAGCTTCCAACACAATCAAATTAACCTTTTGCCACTGCCATAAAGCAAGGCAGTGATGCACATCTATGCAGTCTGACCGAGTTTGAAACTGTTATCTGACTATTTTTTTTTTCATTTTGATTTTAAGCCAAAAATTTGGTAATGGACAATCCCAAAAACAGAAGTCGGACAATTCCATTTTATCAAATCACCAGATCAAGGGTTAAGATTCCAGTTAAGCTTCAAGCTGTAACATCCAAAAATCAACAATGTTTGGTGGCACTTCTGAATGAGTTTAAACACACACAAAATAATTATTTAACCCAAAGGCTTAAAATAAGACTGAGATCCAGACATTTTCCCTAGGTTCAGCACCATTAAATGATAATATAATTGTCTCTGTATTCAACTGGACAAATGCATTTGGGAATTTTGACCAGATATTTCTGTCACAAAGTGCAATATAAGATGTTCTTTGTGTACAAGAATGACTGGTGTTTTTCATAAAAGCTGAGGAATATCAAAATAATTCAATCTTGTATTTTTAAGTGTGGTTGTGGGGTAAAAAGACCATGTTTTGTATATCTTATTCAGAACCTCAAAGAAGTACCAGTTTCTGTTTTCATTCATAATTTTTGTAATGTAAAGTTTTTGAACTTTAATATGGTTTATGTGGTTCAATATTTAAAAGATACAGGAAAATAATTAAGATATTGCAAAAAATATGTGATTTAGTGTCTATCAGTATATAACTGAGTTATCTCTCTTAAATGAAGGCCATTAAAAATTGTACTAGTTAGTTTGAAAAAAAAAATTTGATAACAGTAATTGAGGATAATTGAAGCAAAAATTCTGAAAACGATGGAATGTTCTTGAAAGGATCAGCTATAAAGTTGTGTTTCAGGAAGTAGAAAGTGATAAAACTCTCTCTAGGAGAGATAAGGCTGTATTCTGAAATGCTATCAGAAATTCTGAAGTCTGTTCCAGAAGATGCTTTTATTACCATACAGTGATTAAAGGAGATTTATCTCAAATAAGGTTAAAGACATATGACAGAGATATCATTCCTAATATCTAGACAATTCTAGAAAAAAGAACTGGAAGGAAAACAAGTGGTGTAACAAATGGGTAACTTTGGTTTTTTTAAGGTAAGACCAGCCAACACAGGTACATGCAGGGTTATGTTAAACAAACACTGGTATGTACAACACAGACTGATGAATGAAGGGTTTCACTAAAACACTGGTATATTCAGTGTTATATCACACTAACGCTGGTATGTACAGAGCTAGACCAAACATACACTGGTATGTGAAGGGTTAGACCAAATAAAACCTGGTATGTGAAGGGTTAGACGAAACAAACCCTGGTATGTGCAGGGTTAGACCAAAAAATCCCTGGTGTGTGTAGGCTTAGACAAAATAAACCCTGGTATGTGCAGGGTTAGACCAAATAAACCCTGGTATTAGTGTTGGGTATCGGACTAAAAAATCACTATCGATAATCGGACCAACACAATCGATTGCCTGCCGATAGTATAATCGAGTTTTGCATTTTCTATGGCCATTTTTTTAAGGTACCAATCCTTGTATGTATTTTTTTATACAGTAGTGACCACATTTTGAGAATAAGTATATATAAACTCTTGTCTCCAAGATTAAGTAAGATTTACTCTTTGAATCCAAAACAAACAACACAAATACCTAATACAACTTTGTGACAGGCAATTTTTGTATTTTACAACTTAATCGATTTTTAAAAAGGACTATCGATTGTCGCCGATTTTGGGGTGGTCCGATTAGTTACCGATTTTCAGAGACAATCGGGACAACACTACCTGGTATGTGTAGGTTTAGACCAAATAAACCCTGGTATGTGTAGGGTTAGACAAAACAAACACTGGTATATGTGGGGTTAGACAAAACAAACACTGATATGTGGGGTTAGACAAAACAAACACTGTAATATGTGGGGATAGACAAAACAAACACTGTTATATGTGGGGATAGACAAAACAAACACTGATATGTGGGATATACAAAACAAACACTGTTATATGTGGGGATAGACAAAACAAACACTGGTATATGTGGGGATAGACAAAACAAACACTGGTATATGTGGGGATAGACAAAACAAACACTGATATGTGGGGATAGAAAAAACAAACACTGGTATATGTGAGGTTAAACAAAACAAACACTGGTATATGTGGGGTTAGATAAAACAAACACTGGTATATGTGGGGCTAGACAAAACAAACACTGGTATATGTGGGGTTAGACAAAACAAACACTGGTATATGTTGGGTTAGACAAAACAAACACTGGTATATGTGGGGATAGACAAAACAAACACTGTTATATATGGGGATAGACAAAACAATCACTGATTTGTGGGGATAGACAAAACAAACACTGTTATATGTGGGGTTAGACAAAATAATCACTGATTTGTGGGGATAGACAAAACAAACACTGTTATATGTGGGGTTAGACAAAATAAACACTGGTATATGTGGGGTTAGACAAAACAAACACTGGTATATGTGGGGATAGACAAAACAAACACTGGTATATGTGGGGATAGACAAAACAAACACTGGTATATGTGGGGATAGACAAAACAAACACCGGTTTATGTGGGGATAGACAAAACAAACACTCATATATGTTGGGATAGACCAAATAAACACTGGTATGTGCATGGTTAGACAAAACAAACACTGGTATATGTAGGGTTAGACCAAATAAAAACTGGTATGTGTGTGGTGTTAATTATATCAAACAAACACTGGTATGTGTAGGGTTAGACCAAATAAACACTGGTATGTATGGGGTTTAAATTATATCAAACAAATACTGTTATGTGTAGGGTTAGACCAAATAAACACTGGTATGTATGGGGTTAGACAAAACAAACACTAGTGTGTGACGTCCTTTAAGCATACAAACATTGGTATGTGCAGAGGTAAACAACACAAACACTGGTGTTTGCATGGTAGCATTAACTAGCTCAAATAAATTTGAAGGTTTAGTAGAAAGAGTTAAAAATAAAAAATGTTATGCAAGGAATGACTGCATGCAACATGAGTGGTTTATACAAATGCTATAGTGAATTTGATGTCAGTATTTTCATAAAAAAACTCGATATTTAATAATTTTCAACAGAAAAAATGTCAAGGAAAAAGATGTTGTATTTTAAAGACATTGTGGTCAGTCTCGTATAACAATAGTCTGACCTACATTGGTTAAATAGCGTTTGGCAAAATTTCCCCATGAGTATTGTATTATATTAGTTTTTATATGATTCTGGCATGCAGGAAGTAGTATTTGACACTTCTGAAATATTTACATTAACATGTCTTTTCAGATTGCCATTATTTAACAAGCAAGATCTTTTGTCTTATTTTCTTTGAACTGATAAATAAGCTGACAGCCAAAACAACATTTTACTGGAAACAAATAACAATATTGCTATCAGATACTTTTGCATAGCTTGACCAGACCAGGTTCTATATAACCATACCAGACTCTGTATGACATTACCAGACTCTGTCACCTAACCAGACACTTTATTGCTGACTAGACTCAGTTTAACTTGCCTAAAATCTGTAAAACATTACCAGACTCTGTAGTACCAGACCTTTTATGGCCTAACACGACTCTTTATTGCTGACTGGACTCAGTAAAGCTTGACTAGACTTTGTATAACCTTATCAGACTCTGTAGTACCTGACCAGACTTTTTATAGCCTATTTCTATAGACACTTTATTTCTGACTGGACTCAGTAAAGCTTGACCTTACCTGACCAGACTATATTGCTATCTAGACTCTTTAAATGTAGCTAGACAAGACTTGTACAATTTCTTGACCCCAGATGATCTGACTTCAAGCTGTAGGTGACTTTAAATTTTAGGATTTTTTACCATAAAATTACTTTCATTAACAATTTAGCACTAAATAACAGCAATTATAAATAGGGCAAGTCCATTTCTGATATTTGCAAGGTTAAGTTTAAATATATTAGAAAAAGTTACCAAGTAGTGCACCATTTAAAAATATCATCTTAAAAAAGCCAATTCCATGAACAAAGACCTAACAATTACAAAAAATTCTGTAATTTGTTTTTTTTTTCTCATAAAATAATTTGAGATTTTAATTAAAATCCTTCTATAAAACTTTATAATGGAGATTAGCTTGTGAACAACAGAGCTCACTGAAACGTTTAATTTGCACAGGGTTTTAACTGAGACAATTCTGTATTTTACTATCATGAAGGTTCAATTCACATGCAAGTTACAGGGGTAATTGCATGAATGGTATTCTAACAAGATTTAATGCCATGCACAGGCTAATTAAATTCAGGAGAGCTCCCAACAATACATGCTATTGTAGAATAAAAAAAGGAAAAAATTGGTAAACTTGAAACAAATATCTAGTCTCACTTGATTATTTCTCAACTAACTGGTGCAGTCTGACAAGTGTCAAGTATCTGTTGCAGTCTGGAGTGTCCCTGGTTGAGTGGTTAAGGTTGTTGACTGCAAACCATTTGTCTCCTCACCAAATCACACCAGGGGCTTTGGTTTTATTTCCTTTGAGAAAGCTTAAAATCTAGCTAGCTTTCGAAACATTGGTGGTTCTATTCAGATACCCACTCATGAAATAATGCACAGAAGGGCACATGAGGTTTTTCTCCCTCAGTAAAGCTGAAAAATCACCATATTATCTCTACTGTGTTAGTGCAATGCAAAGCTCAACCCAAAATACAAGTCTGGGGCAGTTAAGCTCACTTTCAGCTATCTGGTAAAGTCTGACTTAATTCTCAACTATCTGGTGAAGTCTGGCTCAATTTTCAACTATCTGGTGAAGTCTAGCTTAATTTTCAACTTTCTGGTGAAGTCTGGCATAATTTTCAAGTAGGATCAATTTTCAAGTATCTGGTGAAGTCTGGCTCAATTTTCAAGTTTCTGGTGAAGTCTGGCTCAATTTTCAACTATCTGGTGAAGTCTGGCCTAATTTTTAAATATCTGGTGAGAACAGTTTTTGAAGTTATTTGAATAAATAAAAGGGCAGGAATGGGAATTATAGTCATTGAATATTACTATTCAAATTAATCTAGCTTAATTTTCAACTTTCTGGTGAAGTCTGGCATAACTTTCAAGTATCTGGTGAAGTCTGGATCAATTTTCAAGTATCTGGTGAAGTCTGGCTCAATTTTCAAATATCTGGTGAGAATAGTTTTTGAAGTTACTGATATAAATAAAAGGGCAGAAATAGGAATTATAGTCATTGAATATGGGGACAGAAATACAATAAATTGAAGTCCATAAACTATTCCTATTCAAAATAATCTGTACCGACCAATTAACAATATATTGTTAAGTCATTGAATATTCTTACTCATGACTCTCACTTAGCCTTCCACTTAGTAATCTCCATCATGACATTTAGCGGTTGTTATGATTGTGGACATAATCGACTTGTGACAATTATATATCTATAAATCTCCGGAGAGTGCTGTTAATGGAACTACCAATGGATATCCCACAATTTCTACTGTTATTTTATCTGATTGTATCGATTCCAGCCAATTTGGTTGGTGATTCTCGCACCCTTAGTATAATTATTGACCGTTAATTATTATATATTCTTTTTTATTGTGTTCTACAGTTACCTCTTTTTTGGAAAAATACATTAAATGATCAATTTCAATCAATACTTTATAGATATAATTCAATTAAAAGAGTAAAAAGATCAAACCCAAGAAAGGCTCCGAAGAAAGCTTGGCCATTTGTTTTGTACAGTTCCATTGGTTTGGTATTTTTCTTATCATATTTAATCAGTTTTTGTAAAAGATGTTTCATTTCACAGTTTTAGAGCATGATACTATAATAGCGCACCAGTGTATTGTCTCACGTTCTCTTTCTTTTCCATTAAAGTAGTGCAAACTGTTTTTAACTGTCTATGATAGTCAGACTGATTGCATTGTTTTTAAGAAAGACATATTTAAGTCACATAATATTGTGAGTGAAACATAAAGTGACAGATTATAAGCCAGTCCGTCTCTGCATCCTTATTTGCTAGCATTTAAGAAAATCTTAACAGTTTGATCAAATCTTTTGCCTGGGAAAAACCATTGCACATACCATTTCTATTTGGTAAATAAGATTTACTAGAAATGTCAGGTAAGAATTGAAATGTTAGGAAAAAAATTTTCGGATAAAACTGGTTTTCAACCCATACTATGACAATTAATGTGAAATTGTTTCAGGAAATGCAATTCACATACTATGCTTTATTGCTATTGTGCCCATTGTGAACTTGTTCAAATAACACTTTGTAGATCAAATAATGGGTCTCCATTAAATATGGGTAGACATCTTTACTTCTTTCATTCTCTCTCATCTCTCAACAATAGAGCAATATCGACAACAGGGAAAGTATTCTGTTCTTGTTGTGATTTAATTTCCCCAGCAAATGCAGTTGGCAATAAAATGCAAATTTCCTGTCAATGAATTGCACAAGTAATATTGCAGCAGTCAATTGATAGAGACACATTTTGATAGAATACAGATGTTAAGTAAAAGTAATCTTTAAAGTCACAATTCAGGGTTAGTTCCAGAATTTGCCATTCATTCTATATTCTTATTTTCAATAAAATTGAAATGTTTTCTTTAAATTTTACCACATTAAATATTCTAAATGGAGTTGTACAGGCTGGTCCAGTTCTGGTAGTGTACAGCTCTGCAGGCTGGCCTAGCTCTGGTAGTATACAGCTGTGCAGGCTGGCCTAGCTCTGGTGGTGTACAGCTGTGTAGACTGGCAAAAGCTAATCATCCTTGGTTCCTACAAGTTATCAAAGGACATTAGTCTGTTACCATAGTGCAAAGTCAGCAGAATTTTGTCTTTAAAAAGAAATTTGATTTTCCAAAGACTTGATTGAAGATAAACTGTGCATATAGGTCTAATTGAAATATATGTGTCTATGTGTAAAAATGCTTCTCCAGAAAAGGAGTGACTGAGGAGGGTTTTATCATTGTTTAATGGTTGCTGTAGAAGACAAATACAGTCAAACGTGTATTAAACGACCGGGCAAGGGAAACACCCAAAACGGTCGTTTAATGAAACGGTCTCTTAAGACAGTCAGCATGATATAAAAGTCAAAATTTATAAATGACATCTTTCTTATGCCGTGGGAATGTTTTTCAACTTCGTTTTTAAATACATGTTGAATAATAAGTACGCTCCGATAATTTAAATGGATGCAAATGTAAAAAATAACTTTCTGATATTTATTGACAAAACAGTTTTTGATCCATTACGTACATGTTTGACTTTTTTTTTCCAGAAATTTTTAACTTCTCCGTTGTTTTTCCTTGCCTCCAACTCGAAAACCCTATTAGTGAAGATGTTTTCTGTTGTGCATTTTTTT
>NW_026852801.1:0-5288 GCF_026571515.1 Ruditapes philippinarum
TTTAAAGTGTAAAAAATTTTTCCATAAATTTTAAACCTATTTGTTGCCATAGCCAGAATTTTTAACATAAGGAAAAAAAAGAAAAAACTGCATAAAATTTCCCTACCCGGGGCCAAACTAAACCATATAACCCAAATTTTTTATAAAAAAATTTTCAGTTTTCTTTTTAAATTATCGGGGGGAATTTAGTTTTGTGGGGCGGGCGGACAAAGGATGGCCCAAAAAAGGGAGGAGGGTAAACCCTAAAGTCCCCCCGGTAAAACCCGGGAGGGGACTAATAAAAATAATTTTAAATAAATTCCGCCAAAAAATGAAAAATGTTTTTCATACCCCTTGATGAAAAAAAATTTCCTTGTATTTATAGAAAAAAAAAATTTAAATTATCCCTCCCTTAAAAATATTCACTGGAATGATTCCCCGGTGAATATTTTCACGATGACATTTTGGACAAGTGAAGGGTATTTATAGCTGGGGGTTCCCTGAGTGAAAAATGTTTCAATCTTAAAAGGAAGACTTCCCAAGAATTTTAACTGGCTGCCCTACAGAAAGAATATGTAGCTTTAGGGGGACCTTTTCTTTCCGGGAACCCCAAAGGGTTGCCGAGTTTTCCCGTTTAAAAAAGGGTTAAAAAACCCCCAGAAAATTTTGATATGCCCATCTGCACAGACAGCCCGGGGTTTGAATTTTTTCTTTTAAAACATTAATATTTAAAATTTTTTCAAAAACAAAAATTTTGAAAACTGATATTCTCATTAACAATTTTTTCTTATAGAAAAGCGTATGAATTACAAAATTTTTTCCTTAAACCCTTTTGGGGACATTTAAAACTAAGAAAAATTTATTTATAAAAAACGCGCCCCAATGAAGTCATTTTTAAAACACGCGACTTGTTTAATGGGGGGTTTTAAGATTAGAGTTTTTTTAAAAAACCCGTGTAAAAAAGGTAGATAATCCTTGTCTATATGCCCTGAAAAACAAATTTTTTTAATTTATTTCAAAGCTTTTTTTTTTAAAATCAATTTTTTTCTGATTTTTTCTGTAACCCCTTTTAATAATATCTGTTTTGTAAAATTTCAAAAATTTACTTGGAAATTATCAAAAATAAGTTTCTTTTCCCAAACTCCACAAAAAATAACAAAATTGGACCCTATTTTATGTGAAAAAAAAAAATTTCTTTTTTTGGTCTAAAAATTTTCTTTTACTATTTTTTCAAAATTTAAAAAAGTGGAACTAAGAATGAAAAAATTTCACACTTTAAATTGGGACTTACCTTAAAAAGTATTTAAAAATATACTTGATCTAGCCAATATTGGGGGTTTAAAAACCAAATTAAGTAAAATTTTTAATTAAACATTTCCCCCAATTCAAAGTCTTCAATTTCCATAAAAATCATCTTTTTAAAAAGAAATTTTGGGAACTTGGGCTAAAAACAAAAAACAAATTTAAGGGGCATTTTTCGGGGGAAAACGTTAAAAAAAACCTCCTGTCCCTTAAAGGAAAGGGACCTGTAAAGATATAAAAATGTGTTGAAATAAAAAATTTTTTAGGGTCACCCGTAAAAGTGAAGGGTGAAACTTTTTGGGGATCGCTTTTTGGCGGCGTCCCCTCCCTAAATTTTTTTTCTTTTAATGACATCTCCTCATAAAAACCAAATTAAAAAACCCAATTTTTAAACCCAAAATTCACAGGAATGTTTCCCTTTTTGGGGGTAACCCTTTTAAAATTTTTTCAAAAGAAAATTTAAAATTTCCCTGCAGGGAATCTGGTTTTCCCCTGGGGCCCAAAACCCCCCAAAAAAAAAAAAAATTTTTTAAAAAAAATCTTTTTTTTTTTTAAAAAAAAACCAAAAAAAAAAAAAAAAACTAGAGCTTAGAAAAATTTGGCCCTGAAAAATCTTCCTTTGTGAGTGTCTACCAAGTTTTGGTTTTAAAAAAAAAAGCCCCCGGGGTAAAAAATTTGGGCCCCCGCCCCGGGGGGTCATTGACTTTTCCCTATATGCAAAAATAGTAAAACTTAAAAAAATTCTTTTAAAAAAAAAAACCCAAAAGAGCTAAATTGGGGTTTTAGATATTTAAACAATGAAAAAAAATGTTTAAAAATGGGGGTCTAAAAAAAGTTTGTTCCAAATTTAAAAACCCGGGGGGAAAAAATTGGGCCCCCCCGGGGGGGGCATTGAAATTTTTCCCTATATGATATAGTAAAAACTTTAAAAAAATTTTTTTAAAGAATCAAAGAGGGTATGGCTTTAAAATATTTAAACATAAACAAAGTTCTAAAAATGGTTTTTCTACCAAGTTTGTTTTAAATAAAAGCCCGGGGTAAAAAATTGGGCCCCCCCCAGGGGGTCAAATTTATTTTCCCTATATGCATAAAAGTTTAAAAAATTTAAAAAAAATTTTTTTTAAAAAAATAAAAGAGCTTAAAGGGTAAGAAAAAATTTTTGCATCAAAAATGTTTAAAAAAAGGGGTTTTACCAAGTTTGTTCAAAAAAAAGCCCTGGGGGCAAAATTGGAAACCCCCCCGGGGGTCAAATTTATTTTTCCTTATATGTGTTAAGCCCCAAAAAAAAATCTTCTTTTGAAAAAAAAAAAAAATTAAAACTAGAGTTTTAAAAATTTTTAAAAAAACCATGAAAATCTTTAAGGGAGTGTCTACAAAGTTTTGGGTTTAAAAAAAAAAATGGGGTCAAAAATTGGCCCCGCCCGGGGGGTCATTGAAATTTTTTTTATTTGTGTATAGCAAAAACCTTAAAAAACTTTTTGAAAAAACCCCAAATAAACTTTGAAATTTAGATTTTTAAGGGTGAAAAAAACTTTCTAGTAAGTGTCTACAAATTTGTTTAAAAAAAAAGGGCCTGGGGTCAAACTGGCCCAAAACCCCAAAGGGGTGGGCATTGTTCTTAAAAATAATGTGTATAGTAAAAACCCAAAAAAAACTTTTTTTTAAAAAGCCAAAGAGCTAGGAAGGGTTAGAAAGTTTGCAAAGAAACATCTTTTTATGGGTGGGCTACCAATTTTGGGGCAAATAAAAAGCCCTTTGGGGGTTTAAAATTTGGGGCCCCGCAAAGTTTTGGGGGGGGGGGGTGGGGGGCCCATATACAGTTGAGCGACCCCAGGGGGCCCTATGGGGCCCCCTTGTTTTTAAATTTCCCGGTTTATAAAATTCCCTTTTTATTTTCATTTAAAAAAAACCTGGGTATAAAAAAAAAATTTTTTAAGGTAAAATTCCCCAAATTTAAAAAAATCAATTTTTTTTTGGCTAGGCTGTGGGTTTAGGGGCATGTTTTAAAAAATAAAGCAATTGTTGGTCCCTCTTTTTCCATTTATTTTAGTTTAATTTAAATTTTAGTATAGTAAACATTCAGGTATTTCTCAATGGTGTAAAAAGTTCAGTTTATTTACAAAACCAAAATATTTAAATTTCTTCCAAATTTTTTCTAAATTGTTACAAATAAAACGTTTTTTTTAAACTTAAAAAAAAAAAATAAAAAAATTTAAAGAATTTGTTTGAATTGGGGCTTGTAGTAAAATAGTTAGGTTTATCAAATGCATATGATAAAAGGGAAATATTAATTTTAAATTTAAAAAACTATTAAGTTTTTATAAAAGTTAAGTGAAAAAGAAATGTTAAAAAAATTAAATTTTTTTTAAGTGTATAGTAAAAAATATCAAATTAATGACCTACCGAAAAAACGAATTTTTTATATTTCCCAAAGGCTCTCTCAAAAAACCATTTGTGTTCTGGGTGTGTGAAATTTTTGTAAGATTTGTCTGGTACAAAGGATTAATTGACATTAAGATATAAACAAAAGTTTTTTTTTCCAAATTTTTGTTTTAAATTTTTAGTTTGATTATGATTTTTACAATTTTTTTAAATGAATGTTTTAAATTAAAAACTTTTTGAAAATTTCATTTTTCAAAACCCCGTTTAAAAAACCTGTTTAAATGGAAATAAAAATTTTCAAATTTTTAAAAAAACTTAATATATTTAACAAAACAAAATTTCCTTAGATTAGCTTGGTATTAGAAAAAAAGATAAATTAATTGTTTTAAATATAAAAAGAAACATAAATAATTTAAAATTAAAACTCTGGTTTTGAAAACATTTTATTTTAAAAATATAAAAAACCATGACCATTAATTTTAATTTTTTTTTTCATTTGAATGAGTTGTAAAATGTAATTTTTTTTTAAAGTTTTTAAATTTTAATTATTTTTTCTAATTTTGGGAAAAAATAATAGATTAAAAGATATGTTTAAATAAACTTGTTTGCTGGGTTTTTTATTCACCTTTAGCAAAAAATATAAAGAAAATTTATGATAGGGGAAATTTTTTACCCTTTTGGGGGTTAGCAAGTAACTTTTTTTAGTGCCCTAACCCTGAAAATTCCCATTTAACCAAAACCCGGGGGTTTAAATTTTTTATTCACTTTTTTAAAATCCCAGTTTTCAAATATTAAAATTATCCCTTGTGTGAACCAAAGGCCTTTGCTAAACATTGGTGAAAACTAAAAGGAAAAAGAAAGGGATGATATGAAAACAGACTTTAAAAAATGCTCCATGAGGTAATAAAAACTAATACAAAAAAAATTTTGAGAATCCTACATAAGATAAATTTTTTTTTATTAGGTGTCACTCTTTAAATTGAATTTTGATCAAAAATTTAAAAGCCGTCAACCCCCTGAAATTTTTTTTTATTGTTCCCCATCTAGTTTTTCAAATTTAAACCCTGACTTACTCTTTCTTTCAAGTTTTTCAAAGGCCCCACTATGACAAGGGGTGGGAAAAAAAAGTACAATTAAAAAATTTAAACACAAAGGGTGCTCCCCAACTTTTTTTGGGTTGGTGGGATAAAAAAATAAATTGTTTGAGTCCCTTTTAAAGTTATATAAATGAATTTTGGGATTTATAATAATATTTTTTAAATTTTTTGAATAAAGTTTAAAAGAACCCAAAAATTTAAATTTTCAACAAAATTTGCAAATTTTTGAAAAAAGCTATGGCCGGGAATTAATACCCAAAACCCAAATAGTAATGTAGGAACAATTTCAAAATTGAAATCCCATTGAATTTGGTGTTGAAAAACTATTTCACATGGCCAAAATTCCCTGAGTGTACAAACAAAGGAAAAACAAATAAAAATCCTTTTTTCAAAAAGTGGGGCCCGTGATATCCAAAGTTACTTTAACATTTAAAATTTTGCACATAAATTTTAAATTTTTTTCAAAGGGGAAAAAATTGGGCACTCATCAAAATCTAAAGGGCACCCGATTCAAAGTTAATTTTCAAC
>NW_026852802.1:0-23031 GCF_026571515.1 Ruditapes philippinarum
AGCTTTGGTTTTTACGTGACGTCAAATGTAGCGCCAAAACAGCAAGTGCAAAACAATCAAATCAAGTACTTCTATTTTAATGAAGCAAAGGAGTTAAGTTTTACATTTATTTCACTTTTAATAATTTTTATTTCGCTTGAAAAATTATAGAGTGAAATAAAAAAATAAACAAACAAAGTTTTATTGACGTTTCCAAAATTCGTTATTCTACACACAGAAGATTTAACGACATTTTTTTTCATACCACTGAAACGGCCTGTATTTTTAAGAACGTTTCTATTGGAAATTTTATATACTCCTTGCGGAGTGATGCAATCACTTGAGATGATGATGATGATGATGATGATGAAACTCTGAGGCGAAAACAAATTTAACCACCAAACATAAAGTCCAACATTATAATAATAATTATATTTTTTCTTGAAAAGTAGTCCGGCAAACAGGTGCCCATTTATGCATACCACGTGATCAAGTGCCGTAGATCAGTAAAAATATACGGCACCTTGTTATCGGGCCGACATTGATACAAGTGACAGGATAATATTGAATCTTAAGACTAGTAGTGCCTGTTAGTCCCTTGTGGAAAATGATGCAGTTACCCAGAATCCATTAAGCTCAAAATTGATAAACTTTCATAATATGTACTTTAAATGTATGATAAATACATAAAATGTATGAATAATATCTGCTTGATATATGATATATGATTCATATGACTTTCCTAGAAATGTAGTGTCATGACAAAGGTAAAAACAAAATTCTTTCTGAATCAAGGAAAAACACATGACACTTTCTGATTAACATGCAACACATTTTTATGATAAATTATTGCAATCATAACCTAATGTAAATTATATTGATCTAGCTGACAATTATGGCCACAATGTAGGCGTACATTTTATTAGTCATTTAACATCTGTGATCCAAAAAATATTCATATGGAAAGTTTTGATATGAAAGATGTACTTTTAGTAATAATTATGCATACGGCTGAAAAGTGCAATTTTTAACCAGGTTTTCCGAAGGAAAAAACTGGTTATTAGATTGAGGTATGTCGGCGGAACCTTTGTCATCAAGTGCCCTGGCGCATATTTTCCGGGTTTTGTGATTGGATAATATTAGACCTAGTTATGGCCCTTTGTTTTTTTTTCCTTATACAGAATATATAGTGAACAATTCATTTGTGCGCAACTCCTCCTACATTTCTCAACAGATTTTAACCAAACTTTCACAGAACCTTTGACATCAAGTGCCCTGGCGCATATTGTCGGGGTTTTGTGATTGGATAATGTTTGATCTAATTATGGCCCTTTGTTTTTTTTCCTTAACAGAATAATTATAGTGAACAATTCATTTGTGCGCAACTCCTCCTACATTTCTTAAAGGATTTTGACCAAACTTTCACAGAAGCTTTGTTATCAAGTGCCCTGGTGCATATTGTCGGGGTTTTGTGAATTTAGATAATATTTGACCTAATTATGGTCTTTTGTTTTTTTTCCTTACACAGAATATATAGTGAACAATTTCTTCTGTACGCAACTCCTCCTACATTTCTCAACGGATTTTAACCAAACTTTCACAGAAGCTTTGTCATCAAGTGCCCTGGCGCATATTGTCGGGTTTTGTGATTGGATAATTTTTGACCTAATTATGGCCCTTTGTTTTTTTTTCCTTATACAGAATATATAGTGAATTCTTCTTCTGTGTGCAACTCCTCCTACATTATTCATGATTTATATTGCACATAGTTACAATTTGTTGCTTGTATTTGTATTTCAACTACAACATATTTATCTACAATGGTGATAATAGAAAACCTGGTTTCATGGCATTGCCATGTTTCTTGTGTGGATTATAAAATGATCCTATAATGTTAAATTTTTTGAAGTATCACTGCTTTTTATAAAATTAGAAATAATCATAATGAAGGAAATAAAATTTAAAGAAAATAATTGATTACTATAGGTTTTATTCTTAAAATGTTGATGGCTTTTAAAGTTTAATGGTAGACCTATGTCACCAGTACAGCAGTAGGCTAGCATGTATATGCAGACTCTTTGGTAATTAGCATTGTTTGCTCTGAACATTATAACATAATAATTATAATTGCAGGATTCCACAAATTTAAGAGTGTAAAAAAGTTTTAAAGATTACAGTAAAAGTATAGATTCTTTGATTATCAATAAAAATAAAGACAAATATGTAATATACCTGACAAAATATGCAGAGTAACAGTACCAGACATATTTCTGTAAAAGTAAAAACATACTAAGCAGAGCTAGTCAGACAAAATACTGTAAATAATAGAATCTACAGAGCTATGCAGCTTTAAAATATGTGTCTTTGGATTTATGACAATTTTCCAAGCCAATTTACACAGTAAATATGTCTCTCAAAATTATGAGAAACATGTTGTTTTTGGCTTTTGCCATTTGTCTGTCTGTCCCCTGAGCAAGCAAGACTGGCACTTGTTGGGTACCAAGAACAATAGGTGACAGTAAATTCTATTCATTCTGTATGAATATACCCCTGTATGAATAATTATACCCATTGATGGGTATTATTATAGTGTTTATGCGTACTTTATACATAAAACAAGTATCCAATGAATATCCTCTCATGAGGATGTCTGGCCGTCTATCCATTTACAATAAATTCCATCAAACTTCTGACGAGATTTCTGCTAAACTTCACAATGGTAATCAGTACCAACCCTAGTTCCACATATTGCCTGCACAGTTTGCTTTGCTGCACAAAATGGCCACCAGAGCTGAAAATAGAGAAATCTAGTCAGGTTTTCACAGGTGAAACTGCTGGCAGAATTTTGACAAAACTTCAAAGGGATCAGCACAAGCCCTAGTTTTGGATATCGCCAGCACATTCAGCTTCACTATATAAAGTTGGGCTGCTAGAGCTTAAAATAGAAGAACTTTGAGGTCAAACTGCTAGCGAGATTTTGATGAAACTTCACTGGAGTGTGTAGTACCAACCGTTGATATGCATATCCCCAACATGTTCTGCTTTTATGCACAATATGGTAGCCAGAGCTAAAAAAAGAAGAATCTTGTCTGACTTTAAAAAGGAAACTGTATTGAGGTCTTCTGCAAAGCATAATAGCCAAGAAGATCAGATTGGTGATATACATGCGCAACTTGACGTTACAGGTGATATTCAATGCATTGCCTCAAGCTTTACAGTGCCATAGTAACAAGAACATAATGTACCCAGGCCCACACACTCTGACACTCTAAAACACTCCTATAGCTATAAAATTCTAAAGGAAAAAAGAAAATTTTATCATTGTCTTTGTGTACTTGTGCACCATTTGTAAGTGTATGTTAACCATTTGTACTTTCTACATCATTTATTTTAATGATTTTGTCACTGGCTTGACAGGCTGTACTTTTGTTTTTTTCTTTTTTGTTTTTTTTAAAGATGATGCAACTCGTAATTATTGAATAAAACCCACAAAAGGTAAAAACATCAGACCATATGTTTAATTGCATATATTATAATACAAGAAGAAGATTGCAGGTTTTAATCACATTCTCTTATAATCTTCGCCTCTGAGTGGTTACAAAACGAGAAATTATCATGGATGGAAAATTGTTGATATTTTTGATGGTAAGTGTTATAATTATAGCAATTATTATCATTATTATTATTAATTATTATTATTATTATTATTATCAGTTATTATTATTATTATTATTATTATTATTATTATTATTGTTTCATTATTATCTACTAATATTCTAGTGTTTCTTTTCTATCTTGGTTATGAAAAGTATGTAATAATACATTTTTTCAAGTATTTTTTAATAAATAATTAGAAGATGTTTTTGTTTGTTTTTTTTTAGTGAAATAATGGAATAACATTTTCACTAAATATGATAAAATTCTGATAAGAAAAGTATAAAGAAAATTACACATCTGAACACCAGGGATGTTCATATTTTTTATTATTTTTGGTCAATTTTATGTATTCATAGGTAATTAGCATTATTATACTCAATAAAACACCCTTGTGACAACTTTTTGAATAGTCGAGCCAATACTGTCCTCCGACAGTTCTTGTTTATTATCTATATGAAATTATGATTAAAGTAAAATATAATTTAAATTAAAAATCTGTATAAAACAGCATGACAGATAATCTTAGAATTTTATACATTATATTGTGGTGTATTTATCATTTTAATTTCTATCAATAGTAATTTTCTAATAGAAGTCAAATTTGTCCATATGTTATGTGAGCAGATGCATTTCTTAAATTATTACATAAGATATAAAGTAAAAAGAATAATTTCTGAAATCCTTTGCATTTCATTTTGCTATGTCCAAGAAATAACTTTCTGATCAAGGCTAGATGATGTGATCATGATAAAAAAGATTTTAAGAAAAACTTACTTTGTGAGAGAAAAAAAAAACATTACTGTTCGAAGTTTGTATAAAATTCTTACCAATAAAATGATTAAAATTATTTTAAAATGTCACAATAGATAAATTTTACTTATAGTTTATTTAAGGAGTTGTCATTGATGAATCAGTATTTAAGTCACAGATGTCTTGCTTTTTTTATCGGCTAGTTTTGATATTAATTCACATTAAGAAATTATTTAGAATATTATACATAAAACAGGCAGATAAGTGGAAGTAATGCATTTATAGTATGAAATGGATACTTTCAGTTTTATCATATCTAAATCAATTACAATTTCTGTTAATTAAATACATGTAGGGAATTCGATTATTAATGTCAATTTTTTATATCATACTTAAACAAAATGCTTCTTTTATAAATACTGATATTTTATTTAGTTTTTTTAAAGTGAATTTGACAGTACTATTTTAAACTAAATTAAATGTAATGGAGTACATTTTGGTTGTAATTTTAAAGTTGTAAGAAGTACTACAAATAGCTTGTTATAGTAAGTGTCATAGTGAACAGTTGTCAAAATAACAGCAATAATTTTTACACATCTTTTTAACAGGTTTCCTGCCTTACCATCTTTGAAATAGAAACAAAAATGATTGTAAAAGAAGAAGCAAAATTGAGAAAAAGAAGTGTTGAACTACCACCTTTAGAACCCAGTTCAAATAGTTCCGATGCAGACATAGAGACAGACACAGAGACATCTTCTAGTACCTCTGACAAGTCATCTTCTAGTAGCTCTGACACGTCATCTTCTAAAAGCACATCTTCTAAAAGCACTGATTCTTCATCTTCAAAGTCAGTGTCACGATTTCAAGTCCTAAGGTGTCACCCTGAGAATGAAGATGTAAGTGTTTCACTCATGTTTTGAATCAGGTACATCTTTAAAAAAACAGCACCCTTTTAGGACCCTATCGTTGGTAACCCACGGTATATATTCCATACATACTACATTATCTAGTATGTACAAAACATATACTGTGGGTAACCGACGCTGGGATAGGCCAAGCCTGTACTATGAGATATACTTAACAGTAATACTGTTGTACCATTTAGTTATTTTACCATATACTACATTAAAATATCAGCAAGTCTTGTCATGTATGCATTATACATGTATTACATCGATCCTTGGTATATTTGTTAATATTTTAGACAATTATATACCCATATCTACAAGTAATTATTTCCTAATGATTTTAACAAGAAGCTAGATCATCAGTAGAATGTTGGTACCATTTTTGTAGAGCCTTTAACTATATATTTTGTTTAAATTATTCATTTATATTTTAAGCACATCCTGATATGAATTTTTCATTGCTACATGGTCTTTTCCAGTTATTCCTGGATGGATATTAAAATAACTTTGCATAAATGTGTTGAAAATGATGATAAAGTGTTGCACACAAGAATAAATTCTCTCATGCAAAGGTCAATATGTATCACTTGTTTGTTTAAAGTCATCATATGAATTTTTTTTATAAATATGCACCAATGTCTTAATTTTTGCATAGATTAAGAACTTAATTGACATAATGATAACTGTTCTTGCCTGATAGTGTGAGGTCTCCAGCTCAAGGTCAATGTCAAACTTCTATGTCCAAACTCATAATCTGAATTTTTTATTAAAGTGTCATAAAGGTCTTGTCTAGTCAACAATTTTGTCATTCCTGGATGAATTTTAAAATAACAGAAATATTAGCTTGAAACTTCAATCATTGAATATCTCTCATAAACCAGCTTTGCACTTTTTTTTGGCGTTAATTGTGAATGTCAGTGTGTGCAACTGGACTATCCTATTCATTATACAGCCTGCCACTGCTTCTTCAACTTTCCTGCTTTTCATTTCTCAATTGCTGAAAAATCTTAATGGCACCATAGTACCTAGATTGTGTTAAAGTTTTTAAAACAAAACAAAACAAACAAAATTGTATCAAAAAGCAATGATTGTTTAAAAGCTATACACTCAATAGATTAGGATATCTCATGTAAATAAGCTTGAATTTTGCATGATCTACTTCCATAACTTTTGCATTTTCAAATCTGTATGTCCTACAATTATAGATAGTCTTGTTTGTGGAATATTTTGCTGCATATTGCATTACCCTGAACTTAGACTACCGACCTGTTTATGAATTCTTACTTTATAGTAGCTGTCCAATTTGGACCTCTACTTTTTAATTGCTTCACTCCATTTTTAAATGGTCATATTTGAACTTTGACCTTGTATGAAATTTCCCCTGCTCAGGTGAGTGATCTAAGGCCCACTTGATTTGTGTACTTATGTATATTAAAACATAAAAATGTGTTTTACTAATTTCTGATACCCGTATTCCTCTTTCAACCCAGGGTACCAGTCAGTCATCAAATTCATCAGGATCTGCATCACCAAGTAAATATAAAAGTGTAAGTTTTCATTTTGATAAAAAATCAAACTCGTTAGTAGATTTTACTTTTTAACAGTTACTGCTTCGCTCCTTTGGGAGTTACTAAAATGTTATTTCATCAACATTTTTAATATTATTGCTTAAAGTATTGTAAGGTCTGATTCTACCACCTTTAACTATCACACATGAAAGGTATATTTTGCTTAAATTATTCATCATAGCATTTTCATTTTAAGCACATGAATTTTTCATTGTTACATGGTCTTTTCCAGTAATTCCTGGATGGATGTTAAAATAACTTTGCATAAATGTGTTGAAAATGATGATCAAGTGTTGCACACAAGAATAAGTTCTCTCATGCAATGTCAATGTCCCACTTGTTTGTTTAAAGTCATCATATGAATTTTTTAGCTCACCTGTCACAAAGTGACAGGGTGAGCTGTTATGATCGCTTTTCGTCCGGCATCCGTCTGGCGTCCGTCCGTCCGTAAACTTTTACTTTAAATGACATCTCCTCATAAACCACTAAGCCAATTTCATCCAAACTTCACAGGAATGTTTCTTTGGTGGTCACCTTTAAAAATTGTTCAAAGAATTTAATTCCATGCAGAACTCTAGTTGCCATGGCAACCGAAAGAAAAAACTTTATCTTCTTCTAAAAAACCCAAAGAGCTAGAGCTTAGATATTTGGCATGAAACATCTTCTAGTGAGTGTCTACCAAGTTTGTTCAAATAAAAGCCCTGGCGTCAAAATTGGCCCCGCCTCAGGGGGTCATTGATTTTCCCTATATGCATATAGTAAAAACTTTAAAAAATCTTCTTTTAAAAAACCCAAAGAGCTAGAGCTAAGATATTTAGCATGAAACATCTTCTAATGAGTGTCTACCAAATTTGTTCAAATAAAAGCCCTGGGGTCAAAATTAGCCCCGCCCCAGGGGGTCATTGATTTTCCCTATATGCATATAGTAAAAACTTAAAAAATCTTCTTTTAAAGAACTCAAAGAGCTAGAGCTAAGATATTTAGCATGAAACATGTTCTAATGGGTGTCTACCAAGTTTGTTCAAATAAAAGCCCTGGGGTCAAAATTGCCCCCTGCCCCAGGGGTCATTGATTTTCCTTATATGTGTTTATCAAAAACTTAAAAAAATCTTCTTTGAAAAAACCCAAATAGCTAGGATTTAGATATTAAGCATGAAACATCTTCTAGTGTGTGTCTACAAATTTTGTTCAAATAAAAGCCCTGGGGTCAAAATTGGCACTGCCCCGGGGATCATTGATTTTCCTTTTATGTGTATAGCAAAAACTTAAAATCTTCTTTGAAAAAACCCAAATAGCTAGAGTTTAGATATTAAGCATGAAACATCTTCTAGTAAGTGTCTACAAATTTTGTTCAAATAAAAGCCCTGGGGTCAAAACTGACCCCGCCCCAGGGGTGTCATTGTTTTTAACTATATGTGTATAGTAAAAACTTAAAAAATCTTCTTTTAAAAACTCAATGAGCTACAGCTTAGATGTTTAGCATGAAACATCTTATGGGTGTCTACCAAGTTTGTTCAAATAAAAACCCTTGGGTTAAAATTGGCCCTGCCAGTGGTGGGGGGAGCGAAAGAAGGAGGTCATTGTTTTTCATTTTATGTGTGTAGTAGAAACTTATGAAACTCATGAAACATCTTCTAATGGGTGTTCCAAGTTTGTTCAAATAAAAGCCCTGGGGTTTAAACTGGCCCCGCTCCGAGGGCCTATATACAGGTGAGCGACCTCAGGGCCATCATGCTTCACTCCATTTTTAAATGGTCATAACTATTTGAACTTTTACCTTGTATGAAATTACCCTGTCTAGCAATAGACTGCTCAGGTGAGTGATCTAAGACCCACTTGATTTGTGTACTTATGTATATTAACACATAAAAAATGTATTTTACTAATTTCTGATACTCGTATTCCTCATTCAATCCAGGGAACCAGTCAGTCATCAAATTCATCAGGATCTGCATCACCAAGTAAAGAACATAAAAGCAAGAGTAAAAGTAAAAGTGTAAGTTTTCATTTTGATAAAAACTTGATAGTGGATTGCACTTTTTAACTGCTTCACTCCTTTGGAAGTTACTAAAATGTATTTCATCAACATTTTTAATATTATTGCTTAAAGTATTGTAAGGTCTGATTCTACCATCACAAGCAATTAACACATAGCGAAACATACTGGTTTCAGCATCTTGTATTTGTACCATTTCTTATTGCATGTTTCAAGTCAAAGCACTCAGAATATGGTTGACATTAAGACTTAGTGGATAAGGGCAAGAGGGAATATATTGCAGGGATAGATTAAATGTTTTTTAAACAACCATAATGAGGGCTTAGAGCAAAACTGGTCCATCTTTATATAGAAATAGAAGCAGATAGACAAGTTTTGCCCTAAACCCTTGATAAACAGTTCCCCGATCTCTCACAAGAGCTGTGAAAGGGTAAATGGGTAAGGAGTTTTAAGAAGGAAACAGGGGAGGTGTATTAGTTTTCAAAAAGATTTTACAAATAGTTTTCTCCCTGAAGGTGATATAATTGTTAATATAACAGAAAATTTACAATTTCTGCAAAAAGAGAGAGAGGAAAGAAAAGTTCCAAAATGAAGTTCAAAAGGATAGTATATATATATGTGTCAGGTTCAAAAGTAAAATCTTCATGAATTGAAAGCACTACAGATAACTAGTTAGTATTTTAAATTGATATATGTTTTGGGTAATTCTGAAAATGGGCTCCGGGTAGAATCCAGTTTGCAAAGCTTTTACTATACTTGGGAAGAAACGAATTTTAGAGTAGAAAACTTGCATTTGATACATTTTCCCCGAAATTCACCATAAAATTTGTGTTATTTCTTAAGGAGGGTAAATCATTGTCAAGTTCAAGTAGTAGAAGCTTCAACAAACCAAGGAATGGATCAGTTGTGATGCAAGTAAGGTTTGATTTGACATCTCGTAACTGTTCATGACAATTAATTGTATACACATTTTATTCCTGCTTTATTTTGATAATGGACATTGTCCTGTGTTGAATTAGGACAAGCTGTCCAATGTTAATTTCAGGAATTTCTAAGGTATCGAAATATTAAAATCATAATTAGCAAAGACCAAGAACTGTATATTTGGTGCATATGTTACTAAATTTACTATCACAGAGGGTTAATGTACATTTTATGTGCATTAACATCTGCAGGCCAGCACAAGGATGCATTTATGCAATCTGCAGGGTGATAGATTTAATTAGTCTGAGGACTTTAGCAGATGTTAATGCTCATAAAATGTTCATTGGCGCTATTATTCCATAAAATTATATATCTGATTTGTCAATTATGTTTTTCGTTAATTTTTTCTTTTGTGTAAAGAAACCGGTTTTGTCATGCTTTTCACATGCTAGTGTTATTTCATTTGACATGTTATATTTTGGATAATGAAATTCTTGAGGCTGTCATTGCTGTAAACTAATTTTATATGGTGCCCTGGGTCAAACATATTAAAAAAACTTGCAACAATGAAACATTCTCATATGTTTTTATCAGTGTTCTATGCCTGGCTGAAGTTTGTCTGCACTGTTCACATAAATAGAGTTTGTTGCTGCTGGCAGGCTAAAAATTGGAGCTGCGCCATGACAAAACCATCATAGAGCGTTTGAGACCAGCATGGATCCAGACCAGCCTGAGCATCTGCACAGTGTGATCAGGATCCATGCTGTTCGCCTACAAACCATATTATAAGTAGAGAAACTGACAGCAAACAGCATGGAGCCTGATCAGACTGTGCGAATGTGCAGGCTGGTCTGGATCCATACTGGTCGCAAATGCACTATGTTGGTTTTGTCATGGTGTGGCTCAAATGTTAATTGTATATGTTTCAACAATTGACCAGGATTGTGATGATGGGGAATTTTGTGCCCTCACCTGTTCCTCTGATATGCCAAAATGCTTTCCATGTAAGTATTTCCAGTAACTTCATTTTTACAACTAAGCAAATAATGTAGGTTTTCTCGTCTAATTTCCAGGTACAAACAAACTTTAACAGTTTCAACTTGGTTAAGATATAGATAATAAGCCTAACCCACTGATCACTCTCTCAGGAATGTATTGTGAAGCTATAACATTGGTTTAAGTTTGTTTGTACCCCTGACTTAGATGGGGAAAAAACTCGCATTTGCAGTGTTCCAGATAACATCATTCTTAGGGTATCATATTATAAATTCAATATTTTATTTAATTTTACCCATGAAATATGGTACATATCAGTCATATATATTTCATATATTTGTAAAAAATAAATATGAAATATAAATATGAAAGTGGATGCAGTCAAAACTCATATTTATTTTTAGGGACTTTTTGTACAGACTTCCTTACAATTTGTTTAAAAAATCTGATAAATAGAAAACAACTTTTTGTTGAATTTTGTTTTGAAAACTATCTAGAATGGAAATGGTCTAACTTAGAAAATAACTGAATTACTGTTAGTGGTCCTATTTTGTTTACTGGAGGAATGTAGCTCATTTGTTCATTACTGAAAATTCTACATTTTTACTTGTGACTGACTGTTTGTTTGTATGTTTGGGTTTTAAGTCACACATACTGACACAGTGTAGGTCATATGGAGACGTTCCAGCTTAACTGATGGAAGAAGATCTCATTATTTCAGGCACAAGCAGGCACCTGAGTAAAACCACCGTCATTCCATAAGCTCACTGGATAGCTTCTTTACATGAAAGAATCCAAAGTCCATGTTGGAATTCAAGCCCTCAACAGTGAGGGGCAAGTGGTTTGAAGTCAACAACCTTAACCACTCGGCCACAGAGGTCACATAGGCCCCTTACTTGTGCCTAAAGTAGTTCCAAGGCTTTCCTGTATTAAGGGCTAATCTGAGCAAATAAACCTAATAGAAACTTAATGTGATTTTGAATCAAAATAATTATAATGTATTAAAACTTGTTTGTTTTAAATTATAGGTCCTTGTGCCATCGCACCAGATCAGTGTATTTTGGTTTATGAAAACTATGAATATAAAGTGAGTTGTAACTGTGAAGGATCTGGCTTCTTCGGCCCCACATGTGAATATGGTGAGCTTTCATTTTCTAAATTTTGTCCAGCTATCTTTAAAACAATGAAACATAAGCTATCTTTAAAACAATGAAACATACTTGCTGAATTCAACATGCATCAATAATTGTATAGTGACACTATTTTCTTATGAAGCTGTCAGTTGGATTTATTCATTTTTAGCTCGACTATTCGCAGAATAATCGAGCTAATGCAGTCACCCATTTGTCGGCGTCGGCGTCCCTGTGGTTAAGTTTTTGTATGTAAGCTGGTATCTCCATAACTACTGAAGGGAATGGATTGAAACTTCACACACTTGTTCTCTGTGATTATCTAAGATGATTGGCACAAGTCCCATAACTCTGATTTGCTTTTTTTCATAATTATGCCCCTTTTTCGACTTAGAAATTCTTGGTTAAGTTTTTGTATGTAAGCTGGTATCTCCATAACTAATGAAGGGAATGGATTGAAACTTCACACACTTGTTCTCTGTGATTATCTAAGATGATTGGCACAAGTCCCATAACTCTGATTTGCTTTTTTTTATAATTATGCCCCTTTTTCGACTTAGAAATTCTTGGTTAAGTTTTTGTATGTAAGCTGGTATCTCCATAACTACTGAAGGGAATGGATTGAAACTTCACACACTTGTTCTCTGTGATCATCTAAGATGATTGGCACAAGTCCCATAACTTTGATTTGCTTTTTTTCATAATTATGCCCCTTTTTCGACTTAGAAATTCTTGGTTAAGTTTTTGTATGTAAGCTGTTATCTCCATAACTACTGAAGGGAATTGATTGAAACTTCACACACTTGTTCTCTGTGATTATCTAAGATGATTGGCACAAGTCCCATAACTCTGATTTGCTTTTTTTCATAATTATGCCCCTTTTTCGACTTAGAAATTCTTGGTTAAGTTTTTGTATGTAAGCTGTTATCTCCATAACTACTGAAGGGAATTGATTGAAACTTCACACACTTGTTCTCTGTGATTATCTAAGATGATTGGCACAAGTCCCATAACTCTGATTTGCTTTTTTACATAATTATGCCCCTTTTTCGACTTAGAAATTCTTGGTTAAGTTTTTGCGTGTAAGCTGGTATCTCCATAACTACTGAAGGGAATGGATTGAAACTTCACACACTTGTTCTCTGTGATTATCTAAGATAATTGCCACAAGTCCCATAACTCTGATTTGCTTTTTTACATAATTATGCCCCTTTTTCGACTTAGAAATTCTTGGTTAAGTTTTTGCGTGTAAGCTGGTATCTCCATAACTACTGAAGGGAATGGATTGAAACTTCACACACTTGTTCTCTGTGATTATCTAAGATAATTGCCACAAGTCCCATAACTCTGATTTGCTTTTTTTGCATAATTATGCCCCTTTTTCGACTCATGAATTCTTGGTAAAGTTTTTGCATGTAAGCTTGTCTCTCCATAACTACTGAAGGGAATGTATTGAAACTTGAAGAGTTTGTACTTTTTCGGACAATTTTATGTATTCATATAGGTAAGCATTATTATACTCAATGAAACACCCTTGTGACAAATTTTCGAATAGTCGAGCGTTACTGTCCTCCGACAGTTCTTGTTGTTCATGCAGGCCTTTAATTTTAAGTTTATGTCAATCATGTTTAACACGGACATGCCGAGGGAAATCCCTTCCTTTAGATATTTGGGTCAAAGTCAAGGGTGCCAAAAATATATTTTTAATCTTTTTATGTGTAACATTTTTGTTTTGGCAGATGTCTTCTACCTTTGGAAGGATTCCGGGATTATTTAGACCAAGGTCACCAGTTCTAAAAATAAATTTTTACACTTTTGCCCGTACAGCCTTTATTTATTTACAGATGTTTTTTTGTTTTTCATATTTGGAACTAAGTGTTGGGGTCAATGCATCAATGTCTTGGGTGCCAATAATAGAATTCTAAACCTTTACTTATACAGCCTTTTTTATTGACTGATGTTTTTCATATTTGGTAGGATGATAACTTGCATGGTCTTCAACCTTTTAGATTGATCAAGGGGTCAGTTGAGTCAAGGTCACTAGTGCAATTTTATTTTTTATGCTTAATGCCAATACAGCCCTTATTCATTGATAAATGTTTTTCATATTTGGTAGGAAGATAACTTGCACGGTCTTCTTCCTTTGGATTGAATTAGGTCGGTCAAATTCAGTGGTGCCAAAATTAGATTTCTTATTGTTTACTTTACCTATTTGCTTAATCTAACAGTCTTTATCTATTGATGATTTTTTTGATATTTGGAAGGAACATAACTTGGATTGTCCCGCCCTGGAGTTCAAGGTCACACATGCTAACAATAGGTTTTTTTTTCTTTTTTTTAAAAATAAAATACACTTTTTAGACTATTAAAAGCCCTTTCAATTATTTTTACCAATTTCTCAAATTTAGATTGAATATGCCTCAGCTGGTCCTTAAGATTTGAGTGGAATTGGGGGTGCTTGATTCAAGGTCAAGG
The DNA here is from genome assembly GCF_026571515.1 of Ruditapes philippinarum. Lineage (NCBI taxonomy): Eukaryota > Metazoa > Mollusca > Bivalvia > Venerida > Veneridae > Ruditapes > Ruditapes philippinarum. The sequence continues at coordinate 14,384 of NW_026852802.1, forward strand.
TCATGCATTTATATATATTTAAAAAAAAAATATTTGTAAGTAAAATGTTTCTTTTATTATTTCAAATAGCATTGACATGCCAACTTATATTTTTTACAATAGCAAAACATTATGACTGTGTTTACAATTTTTTTGGCAATTTTTCTGTCCATAACTGAGTGAATGGGTAAACCTTTTTTGAAAAATTGTTACCAAACCATTTTGTTTCTTTGTGAACATAGGCCTGACTTTGATGTGCATCTGTGTCATTACTTGGGTAGTTTTACTGTTTCGCATACCTTTCCTTTATTTACACTTATTTCTTCATTTCTATAATTTCAGACATAAATGAGTGTACAGTCCCAGAATTGAATAATTGTGATGCAAATGCAGAATGTACAAATACAAATGGAAGCTATACCTGCACATGTAAAGAAGGATTTAGCGGTTCAGGGGAGACGTGCACCTGTAATAAATGATAATTATGTTTGTTTATTATCTGTCATTTACATCATTTTTGCCTCTGTCAATTGAAGATGCTGTCCAATAAGGTTATTGAAAGTTGGTGGTTCCATTCAAGTGTCCTGGGTTGATGCAACGTAAAACCATCAAGAAATAAATGCCCCCTCCCCCCTCCCCCCTTTCTAAAAAAAACAAAACAAAAAAAAACACCAACAACATTCTATCAAACCACCAACATACTAAGTGCATCCAACTTCTAACTTCCCATATGGCATCCTTGCATTTGTTCATAGAAAGAAACTTTCGCAAAACTAACGGAATTTTCCTTACAGTTTTTGTTCCTGTACATGTCCCTCTTAAAGTAAATTACATCTTTTGATTTGTCATATGTTTATTTCTACACTACCTTATAAATAAAATTTTAAGTCAGCTAAGTTTTATTTATGATTTCTAATCTAAGACTGTTTATCTTTGATGGACTTTTCTCGAAATCATTCATTTAGATTCAGTAAGACTTCATAGCCAATCATAGGATCCTAAAGCATCAATAAATTAAATAATGAATTAAAAAGAATAAAAACAAGTAGATGTTTTCTGGTTAACCTCAATGAATGGATCTTTAACAAATCTTGTACATTTTGCATGATTTTAGCATTTTTAGTAAGTTATGTGTAACAGTTATTTTAGTGAGAATTTTAGGGTCATCGTGGCTTACATTTTGTTGTTGTTCTATTTCAGTCACAGATTTTTGTATATCTTCCGAATTTAATGACTGCAATGTAAATGCACAGTGTACAAATGTAGGGGATTCTTATAACTGTACATGCAATGAGGGATATTCTGGAGATGGTGTGACATGTGACAGTGAGTATTAATTCTGTTTGCTTAAAAACAATACATGTATTATTATCTGTTATGAATCCAATTGTGAAATTTAAATTTACTTTTTATATTCTTGCATTATGAAAATAAATTATTTCAAAACATTTTGGAAATATTATGAATGGTAAAAATTAAATAGAGGATATTTGTTTGTTTTGCATGTAAGATTGAAATATAATTTCACTGAGTGAACACCAGATGCAATATTTTCACGAGTGGCGTAGCTACGAGTGAAAATATAATAGCTGGTGTTCACGAATGAAATATATTTCAATCTTATATGTAAAACAAAATTTATAAATTTTCTTTTTATTTCATGCTTTTAAGTGATTTTAATTATTATACCCCCGCACAACAAAGTTGTAAGGGGGGTATACTGGAATCAGCTTGTCCGTCCGGCCGTCCGTCGGTTTTTTCTTGTCCGCCCAATAACTTAAGATTCCTTTGACCCTTAGTCTTCATATTTGGCATGGAGGTTAGTCATGATTATTAGATGACCCCTATTGATTTTGAGGTCACTAGGTCAAAGGTCAAGGTCACAGGGGCCTTGACTTCAAAAAAGCTTGTCGCCCAATAACTTAAGATTCCTTTGACTACAGTGGTAATATTTTGCGCATGGAGATTAGTCATGATAAGTAGATGACCCCTATTGATTTTTGAGGTCACTAGGTCAAAGGTCAAGGTCACAGGGGCCTTGACTTCAATAAGCTTGTCGCCCAATAACATAAGATTTCCTTTGACCCACAGTCTTCATATTTAGCATGGAGGTAAGTCATGATTAGTAGATGACCCCTATTGATTTTGAGGTCACCAGGGTCAAAGGTCAAGGTCACAGGGCCATGACTTCAAAAAAGCTTGTCCGCCCAATCACTTAAGATTCCTTTGACCCACAGTCTTCATATTTGGCATGGAGGCATGTCATGATTAGTAGATGACCCCTATTGACTTTTGAGGTCACCAGGTCAAAGGTCAAATCACAAGGACCTTGACTTCAAAAAGCTTGTCCGCCCAATAACTTAAGATTCCTTTGACCCACAGTCTTCATATTTGGCGTGGAGGCTAGTCATGATAAGTAGATGACCCCTATTTGACTTTGAGGTCACCAGGTCAAAGGTCAAGGTCACAGGGGCCTTGACTTAAAAAAGCTTGTCCGCCCCAATAACTTAAGATTCCTTTGACCCACAGTCTTCATATTTGGCATGGAGGTTTAGTCATGATTAGTAGATGACCCCTATTGATTTTGAGGTCACCAGGTCAAAGGTCAAGGTCACAGGGGCCTTGACTTCAAAAATCTTGTCCGCCCAATAACTTAAGATTCCTTTGACCCACAGTCTTCATATTTGACATGGAGGTTAGTCATGATTAGTAGATGACCCCTATTGATTTTGAGGTCACCAGGTCAAAGGTCAAGGTCACAGGGACTTTGACTTCAAAATGTTTGTCTGCCCAATAACTTTAGATTCCTTTGACCCACAGTCTGCATATTTGGCATGGATGTTGATCATGACTATAAGGTGACCCCTATTGATTTTGAGGTCACTGGGTCAAAGGTCAAGGTCACAGGGACCTTGACAAAAAAAAGCTTTTCTTCTCAATTGCTAAAGAATGTCCTGTCCGCAATGTATTGATTTTGACATTTTCACATTTGAAGCATGTAGAATACATAACTTAGCAATGCACTGGCTTAGTAATCTCAGATTTGGCAAGAAGGTTGTCCTTGAGCTCTAAATGGCCACTGTTGATTCTGACAAAGTGGTATGCGGGGGTATTCACGCCATGATAGTGGCAGTTCTAGTTTATCCTAGGTTAATTTAATTTTTAGATATCTTAGAACAAATTATTGTCAATATGTCTTAGATGAATTAACTTGGAATATCTACCTTGACAATGGTAAATATATGTCTAAGGACAAATTTAATGATCATTTATGGGTTCAAATTTAATCATATATTTTGATATATATAAGAGCTATTTTACTTGATAATATATTAATATTGTTTTGTGTTTTCAGACATTAATGAATGTTCAATTGACCCAGACATTTGTGGTGCAAATGCATTTTGTTCAGACACTCCAGGTAGCTATGCTTGTACCTGTAATGAGGGCTACGTTCTTTTTGGAGATCCTCCAATTTGTGGTAAGCATTATATATTTGATGCTGGAATTCATCTAATCTGTGGATAGCATAATGTTGAGTGCTTAAAAATTCTTCAGTCTGTGGTAAGTATTAATTACATTGAATAGTCTGTGGTAAGTATTACATTGAATGCTGGAAATCCTTCAGTCTGTGGTAAGTATTACATTCAGTGCTGGAAATCCTTCAGTATGTGGTAAGTATTAATTACATTGAATGCTGGAAATCCTTCAGTCTGTGGTAAGTACTAATTACATTGAATGCTTGAAATCCTTCAGGCTGTTGTAATTATTGCATTGAATGCTGGAAATCCTTCAGTTTGTGGTTAGTATTACATTCAATGCTGGAAATCCTTCAGTCTGTGGTAAGTATTAATTACAGTGAATGCTGGAAATCCTTCAGTCTGTGGTAAGTACTAATTAAATGGAATGCTGAAAATCCTTCAGTCTGTGGTAAGTATTAATTACATTGAATGCTGGAAATCCTTCAGTCTGTGGTTAGTATTACATTCAATGCTGGAAATCCTTCAGTCTGTGGTAAGTATTAATTACATTGAATGCTGGAAATCCTTCAGTCTGTGGTAAGTACTTATTAAATTGAATGCTGGAAATCCTTCAGTCTGTGGTTAGTATTACATTCAATGCTGGAAATCCTTTAGTCTGTGGTTAGTATTACATTGAATGCTTGAAATCCTTCAGGCTGTGGTAATTATTACATTGAATGCTGGAAATCCTTCAGTCTGTGGTAAATATTACATTGAATGCTTGAAATCCTTCAGGCTGTGGTAATTATTACATTGAATGCTGGAAATCCTTCAGTCTATGGTTAGTATTACATTGAATCCTTGAAATCCTTCAGGCTGTGGTAATTTTAATATTGAATGCTGGAAATCCTTCAGTCTGTGGTTAGTATTACATTGAATGCTGGAAATCCTTCAGTCTGTGGTAAGTACTAATTAAATGGAATGCTGGAAATCTTTCAGTCTGTGGTAAGTACTAATAACATTGAATGCTAGAAACCCTTCAGTCTGTAGTAAGTACTAATTACATTAAATACTGGAAATCCTTCAGTCTGTGGTAAGTATTAATTACATTGAATGCTGGAAATCATTCAGGCTGTGGTAATTATTACATTGAATGCTTGAAATCCTTCAGTCTATGGTAAGTATTACATTGAATGCTTGAAATCCTTCAGTCTGTGGTTAGTATTGCATTGAATGCTGGAAATCCTTCAGTCTGTGGTTAGTATTACATTCAATGCTGGAAATCCTTCAGTCTGTGGTAAGTAATTACATTGAATGCTGGAAATCCTTAAGTCTGTGGTAAGTACTTATTAAGTGGAATGCTGGAAATCCTTCAGTCTGTGGTAAGTACTTATTTCATTGAATGCTGGAAATCCTTCAGTCTGTAGTAAGTACTAATTACATTAAATACTGGAAATCCTTCAGTCTGTGGTAAGTATTAATTACATTGAATGCTGGAAATCATTCAGGCTGTGGTAATTATTACATTGAATGCTTGAAATCCTTCAGTCTATGGTAAATATTACATTAAATGCTGGACATCCTTCTGTCTGTGGTTAGTATTACATTGAATGCTGGAAATCCTTCAGTCTGTGGCAAGTAATTACATTGAATGCTGGAAATCCTTCAGTCTGTGGTTAGTATTACATTGAATGCTTGAAATCCTTCAGTCTGTGGTAAGTATTACATTGAATGCTGGAAATCCTTCAGTCTGTGGTTAGTATTACATTGAATGCTGGAAATCCTTCTGTCTGTGGTTAGTATTACATTGAATGCTGGAAATCCTTCTGTCTGTGGTTAGAATTACATTGAATGCTGGAAATCCTTCAGTCTGTGGTAAATAATACGTCAAATGCTGGAAAAATATTTAGTTTGTGGTAAGTTTGACATTGGATCTTGAAGAATTTTCTGTCTTGGGTAAGCTTGATGTTGGATCTTGGAATTTCTACAGTCTGTGTTTAGCATTATACTGGAGCTTCGAAATCCTCCAGCATGTGGGAAGCTTGATGTTGGATCTTTGAAATCCTCCAGTCAGTGGTAAGCACACTTTTACGTAAGTTTTTGTACCACCCCACTTATTTCTTATACTGTTTCTGGTGTTGCTTTAAAATTTTGTATACTTGTTAGTTAATATCATCCCCACTTCCAAGTGAAACAACCTAACTCTGTCATGGATATTAACATAATTATGCCCTGTTTTTTGTTAAGGGCTATCTTCCCCACTTCCAGGCAAGGATACATAACTCTGTCATAGATTTTGACAATATCATGCACATTTTTGATTTTTGTTAAATTTTTCTTATCATCCCAATTATTTCCTATAATCTTTGAAGTACTGCTCTGAAATTTAATATACTTGTGAATGACCTTCATCCACATGTCCAGGCAATAGGATATAACTCTGTCAATGCCGTTTTTCAACTAAAATTTTTGTACCACGCCTTTTATTTTACTATACCTTTGAGGTTTTAACGTGAAATTTTGTATACTTGTTTATGATCACTATCCCCACTTCCAAAGAAGAGAACATAACTCTATCAAGGATAATGACAAAATTATGCCCCTTTTTGTGTCGCCTTGAAAAAGGCGACATATAGGGGTTTCTTTTGTCGGCGGCGTCGTTATCGGCGTCCCCTTAAGCTTGTCCAGAGCATAAGTCAGTCATTATAAGTCGGATTGACTTCAAACTTGGTATTCATGCTTCTTATAATGACCCGAAGTGCAGTGCACAAGAACCGGTACTTTGCACCTCTTATTTATTGAGTTATTGCCCTTTGTTAATTTTCATACTTTATTTTTGTCCGGGCCATTTTCCTAAAGTATAAAATCTATGGACTTGAAACTTCATAGGATGATAGATCTCATTAAGAAGAAGTGCAGTGCACAAGAACTGGTACTCTGCATTTCTTATTTTTTTTGAGTTATTGCCCTTTGTTAATTTTCATACTTTATTTTTGTCCAGGCCATTTCTCCTAAAGTATAAAAGCTATGGACTTGAAACTTCATAGGATGATAGAGCTCATTAAGAAGAAGTGCAGTGCACAAGAACTGGTACTCTGCATTTCTTATTTTTTGAGTTATTGCCCTTTGTTAATTTTCATACTTTATTTTTGTCCAGGCCATTTCTAATAAATTATAAAAGCTTTGGACTTGAAACTTAATAGGATGATAGATCTTATTGATAAGAAGTGCTAGAAGTGCAGTGCACAGAAACTGCTGCTCTGCATTTCTTATTTTTTGAGTTATTGCCCTTTGTTGATTTTCAAATTTCATTTTTGTCCTGGCCATTTCTCCTAAACTATATTGTTCACAAGGCGACACATCCGACTCAAGGAGTTCTAGTTTTACTTAAATCCAGTTTAGTTTTTCATACTGCCCCACTTATTTTTTATACTTTTTGAGGTGTTGCTTAAAACTTTATATACTTGTTAGTGACCATCATACACACTTCCAGGCGAGAACTCATGACAGGTGAGTGTGCTGTCTAACAGGGGGCATATGTGTTTAACAAATACATTCTTGTTTAAAATGAAGTTTGAAAAAGTAGACTTAATTTTTTTTAGATTTTGATGATTGTGCAACCGACCCATGTGACATTCTGGCAACTTGTACGAACGCAATAGAATCTTATACATGCACATGCAATGAAGGATTTACTGGGCAAGGAGGACCAGAGCAATGTTCACGTAAGTTTCATGGAAGGGGGGGGGGGGGAGGGTGTTTTGTTTTTTTAGCTCACCTGTCACAAAATGACAAGGTGAGCTTTTGTGATCGAAATTCATCTGTCAGTCCTTAAACTTTTACTTTAACAACATCTCTTCATAAACTGCTAATAGAAATGTTCCGTTAGTGGTCACCTTTAAAAATTGTTCAAAGAATTTAATTCCATGCAGAAATCTGGTTGCCATGGCAACCGTAATATAAAACTTAAAAAAATCTTCTTTTAAAAAATTCAAAGAGCTAGAGCTTGTTTTATTTGGCATGAAACATCTTCTAGTGAGTGTCTACGAGGTTCATTCAAATAAAGCCTGGGGTCAAAATTTGCCCCACCCCAGGAGGTCGTTTTTTCTTATATGTTTATAGAAGAAGAAAAAACAAATTCTTCTTGGACTTGCTGCTTTATAAGACTTCCTGCAGTATTGGACTAGCTATACTTCTTACACTTGCTTGCACCCTGGACATGCTGTAGTATAAGACTTGCTGCAGTATTGGACTTGCTGCACTATTGGACAAGCTACGGTTCTTAGACTTGCTGCGCTCCTTGGACTTGCTTCGTTTCTAGGAAGTTAACCTCTCTAAGACTTGCTTCTTTCCTGGGAAGCAGTCCGTTCTAAGACTTGCTTCTTTTCTGGGAAGCGGACCTTTCCAAGATTTGCTAAAATCTTTTCTGGGAAGCAGTCCGTTCTAAGACTTGCTTCTTTCCTAGGAAGAGGACCGTTCTAAGACTTGCTTCTTTTCTGGGAAGCGGACCATTGCTAAAGCTCAACTCTTCACTAGAAAGTTGACTGTTTTCTAGACTTGCTGCTTTATTTGGTTCTATCACTTGACTGATTAGTTGCCCACCAACAAGAGGACTTGCTGAAATTTCAGTGAAAATAAGCTTTCTGACAATTGAAGCGTCTTTCAAAAAAAAAAAAAATTCTTCTTATTTTTATTTCTAAATTCAATTCATATAAATACACAACGCACAAACCGGATAGAATGGCACTATTTTGACAGACATTTGTGTCTCTTTTTCTAAATAAAAGGGCAATTTTGACAATGTGAAATTTCCAAAAACACAGTGCTGTCGTTCGTTTTTGAAACAAAAAAAATTTGTTGGTTAACATACAATTTTATGTTAAAATATACTGTCCTATGCATGATAGGTACAACAAAAAGATAAAAGGTATAATGCTATTTCAGTTCACAGAGATCTTATCATTCTACTATTTAAAGCATGCATTTATAATTGTAATATAAATACAATTTCTATTTATAATCAAGCAGTGATCGTAACTATAAAATTATGTTTTTCAGCTTATTAACTGGTGACGATCAAGAAGATGGTTTCCGAGTATATACGAGGGATGTCCGGAAAGTTCATATTCTTCTTCATTTTTTATTATATAACAATACATACATTGTATAAATTTTGTCAGCAAAAATATACATATCAAGCGAACACAT